>NC_141685.1:171100096-171275096 GCF_964263255.1 Lissotriton vulgaris
CATGTGCCTTTGAGAACTGGGCCCCAAATATTGGTGTAAAATGGGAGCATTAAGGGAGTATTCATATAAAGCTAGTGCAAACTGTAAGGAGTGTGTCTCTTTGCTATTGTACTAATAGGACATTGGGTGTTTAGGCCCATTCACAAAGACATGCAAGAGTACATAAAAGACTACCCCTGGGCAACTACTTCAAGTACTGAAATGCGTTTGTGACTCAGCACCACTGTCTTTTGTTAACTCAGTCCCTAGAAAGAGGAATGGATTGGCACAAAAACTGAAAAATGCAGTTGGTGATCAAATTAAATGGCTAATACAGGAAGGCAGTGGTCACTGAATCATGCCACCAGCACATCACCTTTCCAGCATTCTCTAGGAGTTCGTTTTTTTCAAATGAACAGTCGCATAGCAACGAAAGAGAAGCCTACGACTGGAAAACAGTAGTGTCTGTGGTACCTGAAACCATCTCACACAAGCTACTCGAACTGGGTCAGAAGGGCAGAACGAAGGCTGAGGAAGCAGCATTCAGCAGCCTCCGATAGTTCCAATGGTAACACCAGAAGTGAATACGAGTCAGGGAAGGTGCTGTCACTGCTGCAGTACGGTTTTATCGGGCAGTATCAAAACGTGTTCATCTCACACACCATGCTGAAACTTCGGTTTTAAAACACCGGGAGCGGCATTGCAGCAATTATGAAGCACAAGCGAGTCGAGTGCTATTGCAAACGCGGTTTAAAACAGAGAAACTACACACACTGAGAAGACTTGTTATACCGTAGGTCCTTTGAAAATACACCGCACAGAAACAGCATGAATTGCACAGCATGCCAGCCACTGGGAGATTTTTTAAAAATAAGTCCTCACGGTGGGAGAAATGTAATGCATGGAAACATACATTTAGCCACCTTTGGCGTGGCACATTACATATTTACAAATGTCTCTCAAGTCACACTGGTAGGAGCTTCTCGAGCGCCTGTCCACCAGCAGCCTGAAAGTTGCCTGGCCATTTTTACATCCAAGGCTCGTGCTTCCTGCTGCCACAGCTGTGCAACTCTCATCCAAAGCAACAGAAAAAGAAGGGAAGTTCCACGGATCAGAGTATATTATTTCACTTCTGCTCCCATTTCCGGGCTTTTAAAGCTTGGAGACGACAGCAGTGTCCCGTCATACACAAACCTCTTCTCCCCCCTTATCAGGAGCTGCCAACCCGGCGCTCCAGTGCTATCAGGAACGCGCACTCACCCAACAAAAATACCACTAGCATCTGAACCAAGGAAGAGCGAACTCCTGTCTTGTTTAACGTGGACTCTGGTCTCCCTGCACACAAAAAGCACATGCAATGTCACAGCATCCCTACAAAACCCAGCCTCACTCTCCTTCCAGTTGCAAAGGGGACAATGTTAACAGCAGAAATACTGGGTCGGTTTTATGGATAAAATAGATATATAAACACAAAGGCACTCACCTGAGGAAAAAAAAGTATCTAGATCTTGAATCTGTAGGAGCGCTCAGAAAATAAAAATTAAAACATGTCTCGCTTTCTCATTCCGACGCACAAAAAAAGAAGTACATACAATCCCAAAGTAAATTGAGAGATATACTGACGCTTTTAGACTACAAAGGCAGAAGCAGTGGTCTACTGGACTATCAGAGAAGCAGAGGCTGCGAGGAGGCTTCAGCCGAGGCCTAGCTTGGCTCAGCCGCCCGAGGAGAGGGCCGGGGGGCAGTGCACGGTGCGGGGAGCCCTCCCTCGGCTCTGAACAATGGCTGCTCACAGCTCTCTTTCTGTGGGTGCCTCACCTGTTCGGGCGTGCGGGCGGCTGCTACTGTTCTGTGCAGGCCCTCTGTGAGGGCACGGAGGCCTCGCATACACACACACTGTCTCAGGAAAGGGGGAGAAAAAAAGAAGCCGCCTTCCCGAGCAAACCCGTCCCCTTCCCCCTCCCCCTCCCCCTCCTCCACCGAGCCAACAGAAGGAGGAGGAGGGGAGAGAGCAAAGAGAAGAAGGGAGGGGACTGAAGCCACATAGGGCCACGGGGAAGACACAAAAGGCAGAGGGAGGGACTCCCTCGCCTCTCTTCAGTTGTTGGGCTTTACAAACAAGCTGCCTGCCACCGCATCCTAGATGAAGAATGGCGAGGTGGTGCAGACAGCGGTGACGCCAGCCCTCCCACCCCCCGAAAATTACAGGTATTTCTCCGGGCCATTTGTGAATGACCTCGAACAAACATGGTGGTGTGGAGCGCTCCTCTCTTGCCTTACGATCTCGGAAGGCAAGAGAGGATCGCTCCACACCACCATGTCTCTTGGAGGTCATTCACAAATGGCTTGGAGAAACGCCCATAATTTTTTGGATTGAGGGGCGTGTTTAGGTCAGACTGGGACCTCGGCGAGAGGGAGGGTGTAACGCCCACCACTAGAAAAGGGGCGGGGCTTAAAAAAATAGAAAAACGCCCCTGAATCTGCTCAAGCCGGAGCTAGAACCGAGTGACGCCCCTCTTCTCCAATGGCTGGCCAGCATTTACGAGGCCAGCCAATGGAGAAGAGGGGCGGGTTCAAGCCCCCATACTACACAACATTAAATCTTCGGCTCCGCCCACTGCTTCGGAGTGCAACGGTAGCCTCGACCTAAAAATGGGCACAAATTCGAGGGAAAAACAAGTGACATAGAAGGCAAAAGGGCACAAAAATGAGTGGAACAGAAGGCAAAAGGGGCACAGAAACGAGGGGAAAACGAGTGGCACAGAGGGCAGAAGACTAAACAACATCAAAAATGGGGAGTGAAGAGGTGGTGCTCATGGGCACCAAGGTGGGCGCATCCTCCTCTACTGTAAGTACAAATTATCAAAAAGGTCCACCTGAGACTGAATTCCTGTGTGTCCAAATGTTCCAGGCATACACAGTATTTGTTAAAATACCCCTCACTCACCAAAAGGGCCCTTGGTGTCATGCTTCATCATTGGGGTCTTCCCGCCCCGCTGCGGGACGGGGCGTGCTGCGACAAGCGACTACGCTGGAGCACCTTATTTTGTGGGCACTATGTGAGTGTATTGGAGTGAGTGCCAGTAGGGTCAGGGATGATAGAAAAAGTGAAGTTAAAATAATACCTGGCCTGGTGATAGAAAAAATTACTTAATAGTCACTGGCTGGTATTGTTAAAAGGGGTGATGCGGAGAGGTAAAGCTAGTTAATGGGCTTGCTCTCCTGTTCCGTGATATGGGAAGCCACGGACGAGGGAGGATGCGAAGGCTGCATGGGGTTGAGTGGACCCTTTAATTACCCTTTGTCCAGTTTGGCTCATGGGGCATTGACTCCATTACTTCTGAGCTTACTACATCAGAAATTCTGAGAGAGCTGGTTGAGTGGAGTGATGAAGCATGACACCAAGGGCCCTTTTGGTGTGTGAAGGGTATTTTAACAAATACTGTGTATGCCTGGAACATCTGGACACACAGGAATTCAGTCCCAGGTGGACCTTTTTGATAATTTGTACAGAGGGCAAGAGGGCACTAAAAACGAGTGGAACAGAGGGCAGAACGGCACAAACCCGGGGGCCCTGCTGGAGGCCGAGAATTGCAGCCGGAGGAAAGGGGGGAGGTTCAGAGTTTAGCGGAGAAGCTTGAGGCGGCGAAGCCCTGGCACCCGGCACTGGTACATGAACCTTAACATTAAACTTAAAATAAAACATAGGCCCTAAGAAGTGCTGTAGGCACCAGCTGAGTTAGAGTTGGTGACAGCACATGGGCTGACAATTAGCCGATGGTAGCAGGGGGTTGGAAGAGTGGAGTGCGCAGCGGCAAACCGTGAAACAGAGGTAAGTGAGGAGCAGTTGCCCTACATAAGTTTAACCCGTTAGCTGCTGCTGTCGGCCAACAGTCGTCACGAGCACTACCAAGGTAGTGCTGCGCACGTCTGTTGGCTGACATGGCCCCGCCTGTTTCTTAGAACGTTCCGCACTGGCGCGGAATGTTCAGAGCAGCCAAAGGGTTAAATATGGAAGGGCTGTGATTGTTTTTCTTAATAATCAAGGACATTAAAACTAACCCAAAAACGACTGCGCTAGTCACATGGGTACAGGTTATTGAATTGGTATTGGCATAAGGGGACTTGTGATCTAATCCCAGCGGAGGATTGGAATAGGTAAGTAGCATTTAAAACAGGCTATAGTATTGGTGACCTGAGACCAGAGTGCAAGTAACTAAGAAGGAAATCTAAAAGATGGCACCGGCCAAAGCAAGAACCCTTAAGACTATAAAAACCGGGAAAAAGAATGGGATGAACATTCCAGTGGCAGGTGAAGGGAGCGGAGTAGGTAAATCAAAAGGGGTGCTTAGTGAGCCAACTGGAAGGAAAAAACAAGTAGCAAGGAATGTACAATCCTTGACGCTAACACCACAATCAGCAAAACCAAAAATAGCAAAAGGTGGTTCATCAGTGTCTAACTCAAAGTCTTTTTGGGAAGACCTTTCAAGGGGAAGGATGTGACGGACAAGGAGTCAATTGCCGTGGCCTACCCAACCTCTGAGTCCATGGGCGAGGTTGGTCTAGCCTCTCCAAACCAGACCATATGTGGAGAAGTGTGGCTCAATGGTTAGAGCGGCAGTCCCTGGTGCAGAGGCCTGGCCCGGGACCAGGGTTCGATTCCCACCTCGGCTGATCTCGGCGGATCTTGGGCTCATAATTCCTCGGACCTGATTTCTCACCTCGGTGCCTACTCTGAGCATGAGTCCCACGCTGCAACTCTGGGCAATAGCTTGCTTAGTCTCCACAACGGCCCCCTACAGCGCTAGGGATGCCTGGCTGCACCCCGGGGATGCCCAGGAGTGGACATTTCACGGGGAAAAGCCAGGATGGGTTCCCTGGCGGTATGAGTACAGCGCCAGGACACACTGGTTTCCGGGGTAACAGTGCGCTTTACAAATACATCTACATTTACATTTACATATTTAATATCTCTGGGGTTTCTTTGAATCCAGGGCTGTGTTCTTCGCCAAGAATGTTCCAGGGGGAGCAGTCGAAAGCCAAGGCACAGATCAGGCAGAAGACGAGAAGATTAAGGGTCAGGTTTAATGTGGAATTATCTCTGCCCCTCCAGTTACTAAGGTTAAAATACAAAACACTCATTCAGAACAAAAAAAACTATAAAGATAAGTGCTGGGCAAATATGTTGGAGGTAATTGAAACTAGAGATGTCAAAGGATTTTGGAAATTAGTCCAAGAAAGTGTGGGTAGAAAAGCAGGTTCTCTAGACTGTATGGTCCCTGAAGATGAATGGGTGGGCTCCCTGGGAGAAATATATGGGAAATGGCCTATACAAGAAGAGTCAAGGATGCCAGTTTGGCCACAGCTGAGGGTTGACATAAAAGAAGACTTTACCTCAAGCTATATAAAGAAAATTATAGCAAGTTTGAAGCTTACCCGCGCTGCAGGCCCAGATAATCTTCCGGCAGTGATAATAAAGATTAGACCAGATTGGTGGGCTGAGTGTTTTGCAAAGATGTTCCAAGGAATCTTGGAAACAGTAATTGTACCAGAAAGCTGAAGGGGTGCAATTATAAGACCAATACATAAGAAAACTACCTAAAACTACCGAAGGACTATAGGTTAATAAATCTCCTAGACATATGGGAAAAAGTCTTTGCAAAAGCCATATTGGGTTTACTTAAAGATTGGGCAGAGGAAAACCAGAATATACCCACGGAACAGGGGGAGTTTAAAGCAGGCCACTCCACAATTGACCATTGCTTTGCTTTCTGGGCCATAGCGCGGAAGTCGATTGAAAAGCAGAGAGGTTTATTCTGCTGTTTTGTAGACTTCTGCGCAGCTTTCAATCTGGTGGACCGGGAGCTGTTGTGGGAGGCCTTAACTAGCTACTGTATCCCAAAAGATTTGTTAAGTCTGATTCAAATACTCCATACTAAGAACTGGGCCCAGATAATTTTAGATATAGATGGAAGTTTATCTGGGAGGATTGAGATTGGAAATGGGTTGCAGCAGGGATGTGTATTGGCCCCCTGCTGTTTTCCTTGTTCTTAGCAGATTTGCCGTTGACCCTGGAGAATGTCAATGGGGAAAGCCCGAAACAAGATGGTAAGCATATTGCATGTTTGCTCTATGCTGACGATCTGGTGATTATGGATTAGACTGAAGTTGGCTTGCAAAGGAAACTAAATATATTTAAGGATTACTGCACCAAGAAAAAACTTGTGATTAATATGGACAAGACTAAAGCCTTGAGCTTTGGTCGGAGGAAAGCTGGGTTCACATGGTGGATGGGGTCAGAGAAAGTAGAAACGGTCACTGAATATAGATATTTGGGATTATGGCTTGAAAAAAGTATGAAATGGTATACTCACCTACAGGCGTCAGCATCGATTAGCGGCCTGAAACTGTTTAATAAAGCCTATGGGGCAATGTCAGATAGACTAGTGCTAAAAGCTTACTCGGCCATGGTACCCCAGCAATTTCTGTATGACGCAGAACTGTTATATTTGAGCGGCAAAGAGTGCTGGGATGTAGAGGAAGGCAAAAAGTTTAAAAACCTATTCACGCTCCCTTTGTCAACAATGGTCTAGGCCATAAGACTTGAATTAGGTCTGACTTCTTAGGGCATTCTAGCCAGTATAGCCCTACTCCGCTTCTGGCAACGCCTAGGAGTAGGCGAGAACACCAAAATATCACAGTGGTGTAAAAACAAAATACAGAATAGCGAATTAAAAGGGGCAAGAGAGACTAAGGCGATCATGAAGAAGCTATGTGGTATGATGAAGGTTAAACTGTGCTCCATCACCTATACGATTAGTATTGATAAGAAAGTACTTAGAACGTTGGGGAAGGAAAGATCTAAGGCACATGATCCAAATCACCTCGCTAATAAGATCTCAGTGCGCTTTATGATTGACACATGGAAAAATGAACAATGTTCTCCCTACATTGATAGGTTACCTGATTGTCAATTACGAAGAGAGGTTTTCAGGGTAAGAATCAGGGTGGACCCGTGCTATGGAAATAATGTGGTAAAAAGCTCAATGATTGACAAGACGGAAACATGCATTTGCACTGTGGGTAAATCATGTGACTTGTTACATATTTTATTAGATTGCCTGAAGTTTCTAGATGTACAAATTATGTTTTTAAAACCGATATTTAAGAAATATGATATTAAATCTAGGACCCAGGCTATAACTTTGGTGACTGAAATGATCCATTTAGATATTGCCATTGCTATTGGGGAATTTATGCAAAGAGTGAAGGTACTTATCTCTGTCCTTTTCAATGAGTTCTAGTAAAATAATGTTACCTTAATTGGGGCAACGGAGGCTTTTATAAGTGCATGCGTTTTATGATGGATTTTAGCGTATTTAATGATGTGTAATTTGTATGTGTGGTTGTGTGTGTGGTTGTCTGTGTGGCTGTCTGTGTGGTTGTATGTGTGGTTGTGTGTATGTGTGTGTGTGGTTGTGTGTGTGTGGTTGTATGTGTTTTTGTGGTTTGTGTGTGGTTGTGTGTGTGGTTGTGTGTGTTGTGTTTGTGGTTGTGTATGTGTGGCTGTGTGTGTTGTGTTTGTGGTTGTGTGTGTGGCTGTGTGTGTGTGTGGTTGTGTGTGTGCTTGTGGTTGTTTGGGTGTGGTTGTGTGTGTGTTTGTGTGTGGTTGTGGGTGTGGTTGGGTGTGGTGTGTGTGTGGTTGTGTGTATGTGTGTGTGTGGTTTATTTATCTACTTTATTTATGTACTTAATCAACTTATAAAGCGCACTGCCACCATACAGGCATTCTGGCGCTGGTGGCTACATGAGAGGCGAAAATATGAGTCGGGCGAGCACAAGAGACTATGGCTTTGGTAACAACCAGGTCTTCACACATTTCCTGAAAAGGAGAAGTTCCCTAATTTGCCTAATCTCCCAAGGGAGGCTGTTCCACAGTTTGGCCGCTGCCACTCCAAAAGATCTACCCGCTGACCTGACTTTTCTAAATCTAGGTACTCTCACTAGTATGTCTAGCCGATGAAGAACGAAGCAGTCTAGTGGGAGAGTACCAAGCAAATTTTGTTTGCATTGCTGGGGGTCCTAGTCCGTGAAGGGCTTTAAAGACAAGGCAAAAGGTCTTGAATTGTACTCTCTGCCTAAGTGGGAGCCAGTGGAGTTCAGCCAGTGCTGCTTACACGGACGATCTTCTAGGCAGCCCTAAAACTAATCTAGCTGCAGCTGATTGAATTCTTTGAAGCCTGTCCAACAGGAAGCTAGGGGAATCAAGTAAGAGGGCATTACAGTAATCAAGCCTGCTCAGGATTGTACATCTAGCCACAAGAGCACGCGCATGAGAAGGTAATAGAGGCAGGATCTTCCGAAGGGACCTAATGATTGCAAAACAGCAAGTTTTTGTTTTAGCGACCTGGCCTTCTATTGTAAGTCTACTGTCCAGCATAATGCCCAAGTTGCGGACAGCTTTAACTGGTCGAACTTTTACCGATGTTTCAGGGGGCCAGAAATCATCAGGGAAATGTCGAGTAATCCTACTCCCTGCACAGAAGAGCTCCTCGGTCTTTGCCGCGTTAAATTGAAGGGAGTTGTTCTGTAGCCAGCCGGCCGTATCCCGCAGACACTCATGAAACACCTCCAAAGGTGTTGAATCCTCACCCTCAAAGGAGAGGATCAACTGAGTGTTGTCCGCATAGTTTATGGTATTAATCCCATAGGATTTGATGACCGTAATCAAGGGTTTTAAGTAAAGATTAAACAAAATTGGGCTAATTGCCGAACCCTGAGGGACCCCATGCGGCACAGGAGAGAAAGCAGACTGAAAAGGCGGGAGGGACACCGCCTGCTGTCTAACCTGCAAAAATGATCAAAACCAACGCAGGGCACAGCCTCTCACTCCAGCCTCACTCAATCTTCTCAGTTGAATCTCGTGGTTAACTGTGTCAAAAGCAGCAGACAAGTCGAGCAGGATCAGTGCAACTGCCTGTCCCCTGTCTGCACACCTTTGAAGCTCATCCATAACGGTCACCAAGGCCATCTCGGTCCCGTGGGCAGGCCAAAATCCAAATTGCAACTCCTCCAGCAACTGATGCTGCTCCAGATGTTTAGAGAGATATATGCTAACCTAGCGTTCAACAATTTTTTTCAGGAAAAGGTAGTAAGGAGATCGGCCTGTAGTTTTTTGAACACTCGGGATCCAGGGATGGTTTTTTCAGCAGTGGGGATACCAGGGCCTGCTTCCAGTGAGAGGGGACTATACCACTGGCCAGTAACTGGTTACAGATCAGGCAAAGAGTAGGGAAAATTTCCCTCTCATACTCTTTCCAGATCTTGTGTGGGACCGAGTCCATGGGCGAGCCGGAGGAGATACCCCATGCCAGCGAGCTGAAACCCTCCTCCATTAGAGGCAGAAACTCCGATAGTTAATCAGCAAGCTGCCAGATGGGGCCAATGTCTACACCCTCCGAGGCCCGATCCCACAGGGCCAGGGAGCTGCTGGACTTAGAGGAACCCTCAAGATCCTTGATGATCAATTAAATGTTTTCTCTGAAGAACTTATCCAAGTTCTCACAGAGTTCCTGCGAGGGGGGTATCGAGTTCTGGTGAGACTATTCAGTATGGTAAAGATGCTCCTGGAGCTATTCGCAGGGTTGCAGAGCGCGGAGCAGAAATAGTCAGCTTTGGATTTCCAATTCAAGGTCTTATACTCCAGGATGGCTGCTGGAAACAAGATGGCTTCTACTAAATGCTAACACTGATCTCTGACAAATTTCCACACAGAACCGTGTCCACGTCAGGGTGAGGCTGGGATCGACACCGGTTGGGGGCACAACCTGCGTCAGGGGTGTCACCACTAGAAAAGGCACTGGGGAAGGTACTGTGAGGTGAACGGCATGATCGAGAATTAGGCCTGGATTCTTCGGAACCCTTTGGAGCTGGGGCCGGAGCAGCTGACATCGAAGGCCTATGACCCCCAGCCGAGTCTGTGGGGCCCGAAGGCACGCCTGTGGAGGCTGGCTGCCCAAAGATGCTGTGCAGTGCTTCATTAAATTGACGAAGCTGGGCAGGGAGTGCGGAGCTGTCCAAGCGGGCTCTGAGGAAGGAGCCAGAGAGCGTCGAGGCTCTGGGTCCCGCATCGCGTTAGCCGACGGATGGGGAGAAGGCAAAGAGCAACAATGCTTCTTCTCCTTCTTTTTGTGCTTCGACTTACCAGAGGAGTGCGAAGACTTTGACGAGGAATGATGATGCCTCTGTGACTGGTCCCACAACCTTCCTCTCGAAGGGGCCCTCGAGTGACGCAGAGCGGACTGCCGGGCATCCACAAGCTTTCGGGACCGCTGCCACAAAGACTTCAGATTCATGCCCGGGCAGTCATAGCACGACTACGGATCGTGGTTGCGCTCCAGGCACCAAAGGCACACGAGGTGCGGATCGGTGGCCAGCATCAACTTGTGACAGGAGTCACAGGGCTTGAAGCTAGTCCGACAATGGGATCATCACTCAGCCCCACCCTCTTCAACGTCTACATGAGACCCCTCACAGCCATCGCACACCGACACAACCTCAACATCATCTCCTACGCCGACGACACCCAGCTGATCCTCTCCCTCACCAGAGACCCCGACACCGCCAGAACCGGGCTCCACGAAGGGATGAAAGACGTCGCCGAGTGGATGAAGAACAGCCGCTTGAAACTGAACTCAGACAAGACGGAAGTCCTCATACTTGGACCATCACCCTCCGCCTGGGACGACTCCTGGTGGCCCCCTGCCCTGGGCACCGCCCCCAAGCCGACAGACCACGCACGCAACCTGGGCTTCATCCTGGACTCCTCCCTCTCCATGACCAGACAAGTCTACGCCGTCTCCTCTTCATGCTTGCACACCTTCCGCATGCTCCGCAAGATCTTCCGATGGATCCCGATCGAAACCAGGAAAACGGTCACCCAGGCCCTCGTCACCAGCCGGCTCGACTACGGAAACACCCTCTACGCCGGAACCACAGCCAAGCTACAGAAAAGACTACAACGCATCCAGAACGCCTCTGCCCGACTCATCCTAGACATCCCTCGACGCAGCCACATCTCCGGCCACCTGAGGAACCTGCACTGGCTCCTCGTCAACAAGAGGATCACGTTCAGGCTCCTCACCCACGCACACAAGTCTCTCCACAACCTGGGCCCCAAGTACCTCAACGACCGCCTGACCTTCCACACGCCCACCCGCCAGCTACGATCCGCTAGCCTCGCCCTCGCCGCCGCACCACGCATCCGAAGAGCCACCGCCGGAGGCAGATCCTTCTACTACCTGGCGGCCAAGACATGGAACTCCCTCCCCATCCACCTTCGGCTGACCCAGGACCACCTCGCCTTCAGGAGACAACTCAAGACCTGGCTGTTCGAGCAGTAGCGGCCCCCTTCCCCCAAGCACCTTGAGACCCTTCCGGGTGAATAGCGCGCTATACAAGTGATATTATTGATTGATTGATTGATTCACGCAACTCATGAGGAGCGAGCCATGGCTTAAAGATTGACAATGAACTTTCACTGGAGTTTTGACATTTTTTTTACAAACACATAACTGGGAGTAACCTACATGTAGTTTGACATACAATAACGTGATCAATAGATCAACCAAGATGTATATGCTTCAGGTACATCACAAGTACATGTAGTGGGCGAAGTTGCAGTGCACTGCAGAGGGAAGGTAAAGTGGAGCATCTTATACTGCATTCTCTCAAACACACGGCATTGCATCATCACTTCATTCCTTTAGAATCAAACACAAGGCATTGCATCATCACTTCATTCCTTTAGAATCAAACACAAGGCATTGCATCATCACTTCATTCCTTCAGAGTCAAACACAAGGCATTGCATCATCACTTCATTCCTTTAGAATCAAACACAAGGCATTGCATCACCACTTCATTCCTTTATAATCAAACACAAGGCATTGCATCATCACTTCGAATCAAACACAAGGCATTGCATCATCACTTCATTCCTTTAGAATCAAACACAAGGCATTGCATCATCACTTCATTCCTTTAGAATCAAACACAAGGCATTGCATCACCACTTCATTCCTTTAGAATCAAACACAAGGCATTGCATCATCACTTCGAATCAAACGCAAGGCATTGCATCATCACTTCATTCCTTTAGAATCAAACACAAGGCATTGCATCATCACTTCGAATCAAACACAAGGCATTGCATCATCACTTCCTTCCTTTAGAATCAAACACAAGGCATTGCATCATCACTTCATTCCTTTATAATCAAACACAAGGCATTGCATCATCACTTCATTCCTTTAGAGTCAAACACAAGGCATTGCATCATCACTTCATTCCTTTAGAATCAAACACAAGGCATTGCATCATCACTTCCTTCCTTTAGAATCAAACACAAGGCATTGCATCATAACTTCCTTCCTTTAGAATCAAACACAAGGCATTGCATCATCACTTCATTCCTTTATAATCAAACACAAGGCATTGCATCATCACTTCATTCCTTTATAATCAAACACAAGGCATTGCATCATCACTTCGAATCAAACACAAGGCATTGCATCATCACTTCATTCCTTTAGAATCAAACACAAGGCATTGCATCATCACTTCGAATCAAACACAAGGCATTGCATCATCACTTCGAATCAAACACAAGGCATTGCATCATCACTTCATTCCTTTAGAATCAAACACAAGGCATTGCATCATCACTTCGAATCAAACACAAGGCATTGCATCATCACTTCATTCCTTTAGAATCAAACACAAGGCATTGCATCATCACTTCGAATCAAACACAAGGCATTGCATCATCACTTCATTCCTTTAGAATCAAACACAAGGCATTGCATCACCACTTCATTCCTTTAGAATCAAACACAAGGCATTGCATCATCACTTCGAATCAAACACAAGGCATTGCATCATCACTTCATTCCTTTAGAATCAAACACAAGGCATTGCATCATCACTTCGAATCAAACACAAGGCATTGCATCATCACTTCATTCCTTTAGAATCAAACACACGGCATTGCATCATCACTTCATTCCTTTAGAATCAAACACAAGGCATTGCATCACCACTTCATTCCTTTAGAATCAAACACAAGGCATTGCATCATCACTTCGAATCAAACGCAAGGCATTGCATCATCACTTCATTCCTTTAGAATCAAACACAAGGCATTGCATCATCACTTCGAATCAAACACAAGGCATTGCATCATCACTTCCTTCCTTTAGAATCAAACACAAGGCATTGCATCATCACTTCATTCCTTTATAATCAAACACAAGGCATTGCATCATCACTTCATTCCTTTAGAGTCAAACACAAGGCATTGCATCATCACTTCATTCCTTTAGAATCAAACACAAGGCATTGCATCATCACTTCCTTCCTTTAGAATCAAACACAAGGCATTGCATCATAACTTCCTTCCTTTAGAATCAAACACAAGGCATTGCATCATCACTTCATTCCTTTAGAATCAAACACAAGGCATTGCATCATCACTTCCTTCCTTTAGAATCAAACACAAGGCATTGCATCATCACTTTGAATCAAACACAAGGCATAGCATCATCACTTCGAATCAAACACAAGGCATTGCATCATCGCTTCATTCCTTTATATTCAAACCCAAAGCATTGCATCATCACTTCATTCCTTTAGAATCAAACACAAGGCATTGCATCATCACTTCATTCCTTTAGAATCAAACACAAGGCATTGCATCATCACTTCATTCCTTTAGAATCAAACACAAGGCATTGCATCATACCTTCCTTCCTTTAGAATCAAACACAAGGCATTGCATCATACCTTCCTTCCTTTAGAATCAAACACAAGGCATTGCATCATCACTTCGAATCAAACACAAGGCATTGCATCATCACTTCATTCCTTTAGAATCAAACACAAGGCATTGCATCATCACTTCGAATCAAACACAAGTCATTGCATCATCACTTCATTCCTTTATAATCAAACACAAGGCATTGCATTATCACTTCATTCCTTTAGAATCAAACACAAGGCATTGCATCACCACTTCATTCCTTTATAATCAAACACAAGGCATTGCATCATCACTTCATTCCTTTAGAATCAAACACAAGGCATTGCATCATCACTTCGAATCAAACACAAGTCATTGCATCATAACTTCCTTCCTTTAGAATCAAACACAAGGCATTGCATCATCACTTCATTCCTTTATAATCAAACACAAGGCATTGCATCATCACTTCCTTCCTTTAGAATCAAACACAAGGCATTGCATCATCACTTTGAATCAAACACAAGGCATAGCATCATCACTTCGAATCAAACACAAGGCATTGCATCATCGCTTCATTCCTTTATATTCAAACCCAAAGCATTGCATCATCACTTCATTCCTTTAGAATCAAACACAAGGCATTGCATCATCACTTCATTCCTTTAGAATCAAACACAAGGCATTGCATCATCACTTCATTCCTTTAGAATCAAACACAAGGCATTGCATCATCACTTCATTCCTTTAGAATCAAACACAAGGCATTGCATCATCACTTCATTCCTTTAGAATCAAACACAAGGCATTGCATCATCACTTCGAATCAAACACAAGGCATTGCATCATCACTTCATTCCTTTAGAATCAAACACAAGGCATTGCATCATCACTTCATTCCTTTAGAATCAAACACAAGGCATTGCATCATCACTTCATTCCTTTAGAATCAAACACAAGGCATTGCATCATCACTTCATTCCTTTAGAATCAAACACAAGGCATTGCATCATCACTTCGAATCAAACACAAGGCATTGCATCATCACTTCATTCCTTTAGAATCAAACACAAGGCATTGCATCATCACTTCGAATCAAACACAAGTCATTGCATCATCACTTCATTCCTTTATAATCAAACACAAGGCATTGCATCATAACTTCCTTCCTTTAGAATCAAACACAAGGCATTGCATCACCACTTCATTCCTTTATAATCAAACACAAGGCATTGCATCATCACTTCGAATCAAACACAAGGCATTGCATCATCACTTCCTTCCTTTAGAATCAAACACAAGGCATTGCATCATCACTTCCTTCCTTTATAATCAAACACAAGGCATTGCATCATCACTTCATTCCTTTAGAATCAAACACAAGGCATTGCATCATCACTTCCTTCCTTTAGAATCAAACACAAGGCATTGCATCATCACTTCATTCCTTTAGAATCAAACACAAGGCATTGCATCATCACTTCCTTCCTTTATAATCAAACACAAGGCATTGCATCATCACTTCCTTCCTTTAGAA
This sequence comes from Lissotriton vulgaris, assembly GCF_964263255.1. NCBI lineage: Eukaryota > Metazoa > Chordata > Amphibia > Caudata > Salamandridae > Lissotriton > Lissotriton vulgaris. The sequence continues at coordinate 171,115,411 of NC_141685.1, forward strand.
TCAAACACAAGGCATTGCATCATCACTTCCTTCCTTTATAATCAAACACAAGGCATTGCATCATCACTTCATTCCTTTATAATCAAACACAAGGCATTGCATCATCACTTCATTCCTTTAGAATCAAACACAAGGCATTGCATCATCACTTCATTCCTTTAGAATCAAACACAAGGCATTGAACACAAGGCATTGCATCATCACTTCATTCCTTTAGAATCAAACACAAGGCATTGCATCATCACTTCATTCCTTTAGAATCAAACACAAGGCATTGAACACAAGGCATTGCATCATCACTTCATTCCTTTAGAATCAAACACAAGGCATTGCATCATCACTTCATTCCTTTAGAGTCAGACCAGGACCGTGAGTCATAGTGATAATTTTCAGAAACCTTATCACAGTGCACACATGAATGACCCCTGCCAACTACTGCAATGCATTTCGGACCAGAAACGTCCTTCGTCATAACTTATGAAAATGCACATCAACACCAAAACTACAAACACAATCTTTGTGCATGAAAGACTGTGCCGCTTAGCCAAGAATAACAGTCTTAAAAACCCCTGTAAGCAGGTACAAGTTATAAGCAGATTCCAACCCCTGCAAGAGAGTATCATAAGCCTGAAACCTCTAGTAAAAAACAGTCTCATGAGTCTTGTATGATGCTGCATTCTAGTATTTGTGCCAGCTCATTGAAAAACGCCTACAGACGACAGGTGTCAAGCCACAGAGTTCATGTCATCATTTGTGTTCAAAACAAGCAGCAAACTGAAAGTGCCGTCATTCCAAGATGCAAACTCAAGAAGAAACCAAGGTGAATCTTACCCAAGGCAAGATGGCGAACAGGACTGCGTGGAGGATGGAGAGCGCTCGAGGCAGCCCCTGCTTGTGCCCGGAGGGACCAAGGCCCCGGAGTGTGGGTTGAAGAGCGCCTGCTGGGTCAACAGCTGCGCATGCGCAGAGTACAGATAGTGCCTTCTGCCCCGGAGTGTGGGTTGGAGAGAGCCTGCTGGGTCAACAGCCGCGCATGCGCTGAGTACAGACACTGCCTTCTGCCCCGGAGTGTGGGCCGGAGAGCCTGCTGGGTGAACAGCTGCGCATGCGCAGAGTACAGAGTACAGACACCTTCTGCCCCGGAGTGTGGGTTGAAGAGAGGCTGCTGGGTCAACAGCTGCGCATGCGCAGAGTACAGAGTATAGATTCTGCCTTCTGCCCCGGAGTGTGGGCTGAACAGAGCCTGCTGGGTCAACAGCTGCGCATGCGCAGAGTACAGACACTGCCTTCTGCCCCGGAGTGTGGGCCGGAGAGCCTGCTGGGTCACCAGCTACGCATGCGCAGACTACAGACACTGCCTTCTGCCCCGGAGTGTGGGCTGAAGAGAGCCTGCTGGGTGAAAAGCTGCGCATGCGCAGAGTACAGATACTGCCTTCTGCCCCGGAGTGTGGGCTGGAAAGCCTGCTGGGTTACCACCTGCGCATGCGCAGAGTACAGACACTGCCTTCTGCCCCGGAGTGTCGGCTGGAGAGCCTGCTGGATCTATAGCTGCGCATGCGCAGAGTACAGAAAGTGCCTTCTGCCCCGGAGTGTCGGCTGGAGAGCCTGCTGGGTCAACAGCCGCGCATGCGCAGAGTACAGACACTGCCTTCTGCCCCGAATGTGGGCTCAAGAGAGCCTGCTGGATCAACAGCCGCGCAAGCGCAGAGTACAGACACTGCCTTCTGCCCCGGAGTGTGGGCTGGAGAGCCTTAAGCGCTACCAATGACGGCCCTGGGTATCTGGTTGGCCAGCCCCCGCCCGCCCACGCTGTAGCAGTGGCGCAGACTAGCGCGTGCGCAGTGCGCTCTCTTGAGTTGCATGCACTGGGCCTGGCCTGCCATCTGTGCCGCCTCGAGAGTCGAGAGAGACACCGACACCGACGGCCACATTAAGGTAAAGCGAAAATTAATTCCAATTTGAATTTTTATCCAGCAACCCATTTGCCGAATTGACGTAACGTTTGTTCTTATACCTGCGTGTCTAGCATATCAGGGTCGTAACACAGGCCCACGCAGCCCCCGCGTTGTGGGGGGGCCCCGGCCATGCAGCCAGTAAGCACTTCCCATCCGTCTGGGATGTGAAGTGCTTACATAACTTGTGTTCGGTTCCCCATCATTACACCTCGCGGTGGCCTCTTTTACAAATTAAATAATGCTCCGTGGGTCTTCGCTCTTTTAGGGTGGGGGCATGGGGCTGGTAACCATTGTGAAGCGCATTTCAGCTGAATTAAAAGTGCGCGCGTGAGGCATCCCGGAAATGACTTCAGAGATTGCGTGGCCACCGGCAATCATTTAATTTTGCCTTGTCCTGTTTCCTGCCGCCCATTCGCGCCTGCCACTGGAGCTGCAGGGCAGGCGAGCCTCAGAGGGTGGGGTGGGATGCATCCTCCTGGGGTCATTAAAACGTCTTTTTTATTAATGTCGGTGGTTGCAGCTGCAGGTGGTGGTCATTTAGACTCAGTATTAGGGACTGGCATTTCCTCACGTAACAGAGGGAGAGAGGCCCGAGTCGTCCTGAGGTTATTATCCAGATTGATTTTGCCGTCAGGCAGGCCACACTTTGTCTGGCAATATGTGTTTTGTTTTTCGGTCAGCCATTTGTTTTTAGTTGCAGTTGGGGCCTCACATATGCATATCCTGTTGGGGCCCTCCATGTGCGTTGCACATGGAGCGTTGCACTTGGGGCCCCCTCAAGTTTCGTTACGCCACTGTAGCATATATTGCAGTATTATACCTCAAATTGTACTTTGTTTTCTCTTGTAACCTGCACACTTGTCACTTTTTCCTCCTGTAATGCACTGTTTGCTACCTCATTTATTTTGTTTGCTCACGCACAGCTCTGTGGTCCACATAGGCTCCTGCTGGGTGGTGAAGAGGTACCATTTGCACTCAACTGGAGCCTTATTGAGTTAGGCAGCAAATTATTCACTTACTGTACAGTCGATGCACCTAGTAGTGCAATGAAAACCACTGCAATGTTGTAAAACGGTAATTGCCAAGGCTTATCTTGTAACCGGCGCATTAGGGCTGAAGGTTGTGATATTGGCACTTACTAAATGCATTATATTCACCTTGTCTGAACTAAATCTCATGTAGCTGATGTAAAGTGCTTGGCATACCACTGGAATGCAATTACATATGTAGGCGCTAAATGTGCAGGAGGCCACGCCACGGGCTACTAGTATGGAAACGTTAAAATAACTTAGAAGGAAGAGCAGGAAGTCAGTGCGTTACTTAAAAGAGCGCCGAAATAAGGCGCGAATGAAGCATAGGGTAGCGAGGAGCTGGAGAGGGCTGCGCGCGGGCGGGATGTTGCTGGAGGGGCTGCGGATGCATATGCGGCTTGAAATGACACGCTGCAGGCTGACAGGAAACTAGGCTTGTGGCTTCCGCTTATAGCGATATATTTTGGTAGCTAATGTATGGAATTATCCCTGACAATCCATCAGTCACAGGGCTGTTTATAACCATGCCGCCACTAGCTGAAGACACAGAAAGTAAATCTTTATTTGTCTTTCTTGTGACTGAATGGCGAGGAGTAAAAATAGTCCCCTGTGACTGATATTTTGTCATCAGAAACTGAATCTTTCATGCATGCTCCATCACTAACTCACACCCCCTACTCCTTTATTGCAAAGGTTTTAAAGAAACATGACCTAGGTCTCGATGAACTAACGCGTTTTGCACTCACAGGGCTTTGGTGAACAAAACTGGAGCCAATCCAAGTGCATAACCCACCCAGTGTCATTATGTACTGAAAACAGGAGTCACAAATGGATTTGCACTTCGCAATGCCCGTTTTGCAACTGCTGCCCCATTTGCAGTCACAAAGCATTGAAAGGATACCACCCGCATAATTGGTGGTATATATTTGCAAAGTGGAAGCTGTCCTTGAGAGACAGTTTCCACTTTGGGAAAGTGGCCTGAGGGCATTGAGGGAAGCATTCATCAGTGCAGCCTGCTGCATGCTCCCCTGAAGTTCATTGACCTCATATATAATACTTTTGAGCCAGAGGCTTTCAGTTAGCTCTCTTCATCCTTTGGTCTGCTGTAGTGTCATTCAAATTTTGCTTCTGCAAACAGCCAATGCGTCCTTCTAGTTTAATGTTTTTTTTTCCTTTTACTATTGTTTCCCTTTGTGAGGTGGGTAGATCCCCCACATTGTTGCACGGCTGCTCATGTGTATATTTGTATTTATATCTGCACATTACCCTCTTGCCTCATTATTTTTTCTGTGGTTTTTGGAACATTTTATTACAAAAGTATACACAAGCAGCTAAATTAAAATGAATTTTGAAAATAAGTAAGTAAGCAGCATACTTTGCAACCGGTAATGATATAGGGGTTCTACAGGAGCATAATATAAGCAAAAGCACGAGCTCAGCCTCATAAGACAATATAGGAAAGAAATTAAAGATAGCAAAATAAGTAAAAGAAGATAGATGGATATGGTGATTCAATCATGATTTGTTGTTGGACTTTAATATACGATGCATAGGGGTAGTAGGTGATTGTAGGCTCGTTGATGGAATCTAAAGTCCCTAGGTGGACAGGAGTGGGAACTTAGTAAGCAGCCATAAAGGGTGAGATGGCATTTCACTAGTATTTGCGTATTGTTTAGTAGATGTGGGAAAGTGCCTTATTTTAGATCGTTCCTAAATCTTAGGTATTCTAAAAAGTTGTAAATTATCCTAGGAAACATGTCTCATGGTGTATTAGCTGCTTGGAGTGAGAAGGGTGTCATTTCCCCTCTTGTGGAAAGGGGAGGTGTCTAGATACTGACTCTAGGTTTTGGTCAGGGACATTCATGTCTCATGTAAGCTCAGTAGGTGATTTTGTGGACTATGCCAAGCCCTTCGAAGAAAATCCTCTGAGAAACTGGGGGCTATTGGAGGTGTGACATACGTTACTAAGCTCTGTGGCTGTAAGATGTAGAAGAAGCCTTACTGCTGCCTTTTGTACACGCTGGGTTTTGCACTTGAGTAACAGAGCAAGGCCTACATACAGTCCACTGGATTCTTCTATTTCTGTCACTATGCTGGGTAATATGTGGAGATCTTAATCCTGGAAATTTATGTAAGGTTTTTATTCAGTAGAGTCTTGAGGAAGAAAAAGGATTCTTTCCATATTGTTTTGACGTGTTAACGTGTGAGATGAATAGCTGGATGGAGATAAGGATGGATGGATAGAAGAGTGAGTGTGAGCGTAGCTAGGTGGGGTTGGTCCGCCCCAGGCGGCACTATTTTGGGGACGGGGCTGTCCAGACCTGGACCATGTCATGTATGTGCATGTAACTTCCATGATCGAGGTAACTATTAGCGGCGATACTACGTGTCTCTCGGACCTCTTTCAGGTGCTCGCTGTCCTTTTTCCCGAGCACCCTCCCAGGGGGGCGGCAATCTGAAGGATAGCCCCGGGCGCCACAAGCTCTAGCTACGCCCCTGCTCCTTCAATAACCGAGGGTTTCTTCAATTAAGAGGGATGTCTTTTAATGGCAGCAGTGTACGAAGGGGCAACATTTCTTTCAGTAAACAGGGGTCTGGGGTTCCGAATCCACCAGAGTCCTCCGTCCAAGCAGAGCAGGTAATGGCTGCTTGCCCTCCTGGGCCTAATATGATGAGGGTCTTCGAGCGGAGGATGCACCACTGTGGGACCACCTGACACCAGACGCTGCTGCCGGACCTTCTGTGCGCTTCTGTTCTCTTCGGGGGCGCAGTCTGACCCCACCTTCATGAGTTCACAACTCTCGCCCCTTCCGTGATTGTGAGTGGTAAGTGCACCTGCTCAGGTGGGGGCAGCTTCAGTGGGACGGAGACCCCGCTGTGGTTCTTGAAGGGAGCTATTCATAGGGGCAGGATCGTGGCCACTGAGGTCTAACAAAGGGGTGACTTTCCTTTTTTTTTTTTATTTCTGTAATTTTTTATTGAAAGAAGAGTGTATATATACAAGGTACAGTATGTATACAGGGGTGCAAAGGGATAGACAAGAAGAAACGCCCGGGGGGGGGAGACATAGCAAGTGTAGTACTGGCATTCCGGGCCGGTTACATAGTTATATGAAGATCGCGTGATCTCGATTGTTCATGTCTCAGCTTCCCGCTCATTCCCCCACCCTGTCCCACCCTGTTGGTTCGGTTGGGCTGCGTATTAGATCGTGTGGCCGATGGTTAGTCGTTCATGCGGCCCCTGATTGTCTGTCCCCCCGGCGGCGGGAAAGGAAAAAGAGAAAGTGAGAGGTCGAGGAGTATTGAAGTATGGTTGTGGTATTTGATGGACCAGAGTGCTTGTCCTGGTCAGGGTCTCTTTCTCTCCCCATCTCTCTCTCTCCCTCCCTCCCTCTTTCTCACCTCTCTCTCTGTCTCTCCCTCTCTCTTTCTTCTCTCTATCTCTCTGGGTTTCTGTCTCCCTCCTGCCCCCCTCTCTCTCTCTCTCTCCTTCTCTCTCTCTCACCCTCCCTCTCTATCTTTCTCTCCCATCTCTCTCCCTCTCTCGCCCCCACTATCTATCAATCTCTCACTTCTCTCTATCTCTCTCTCCCTCTCTCTCTCAGGTTCCCTATCTGCATCCTGCCCTGTCTCTCACTTCTCTCTTTATCTCTCAGGGCCCTTTCTTTCTCCTTGCTCACTGAATTATTCTCTTGTTGCAGCCGGCTCCATCTCATGTTCTGGTTGTGTGTAAAGCACATATGTGCCTCGAGGGCGGCACCGCAGCGCTATGGTACAGGACTGTCCAGACAGGGGCCAGGCCTTCATTCGGCTGGTGAAAGCTGCTCTGAGTCGGTTGGAGTTTGCATGTTCCCTTGTCCTCTGGTGGCTGATGCTGGTCCTTGCAGCTTCTTTCAATCAATCGTTAGTTTTGTAGATTTATAGAGCCCTTCTTGTCACCTGTGAGGGTATCCAGGCGCTTCTTGTCACCTGTGAGGGTATCCAGGCGCTTCTTGTCACCTGTGAGGGTATCCAGGCGCTTCGTTCCCTTGTCCTCTGCCTCTCCTCCTCGTTGGTTCATGGCAGTCACAGCAGGTTCTCTGCATCCTTCCTTTATTACAATCGTAAAGTTTGCATCTCATACCCTTGTCATTGCATCTGACGTGTGCACCGAGAGCCTGAGTGACGTCTCACTTTTGAAATGTTTTCTGTGATATTTATTTCATTATCTGGCTCCGTTGTTGGGCGGTTACGGCTCTTCATCTTCGCTCATCTTCCTCTTGCTGCAGTGTGTGCGTCATGATGGAAACATCTGCTTTTGCGGCCCCCCCACCTCGTCTCGACTCTCCCTCACTCTGCCCCCTCCCACTGACTCCCAAAGGCACTCTCTTACATTTCAGTTCATTTATCCACATAATACACTTTCACCGCATAACTATAGGTAACTCAGGAATGGTGCAATGTGGAAGCCGTTAATCTTCTGCTCATTATATCCTTTTATACAACACTGTTCTGGTTTCATTTCATATTTCCTTTTACCAAGAATGTGTTTCCCGGCTTTTTATTGACGTGTCCGTCCTGTCCTTGTGTCGTTAAACAGCAGTGCCTATGAGTGTCTGTTTGTGCGTATGAGTGCTTGTTTGTCCCTATGAGTGTTTGTTTGTGCATGTGAGTGCATGTTTGTGCCTATGAGTGTCTGTATGTGCCCATGAGTGTCTGTATGTGCCCATGAGTGCTTGTTTGAACCTATGAGTGCTTGTTTGTGCATATGAGTGCTTGTTTGTGCCTATGAGTGCTTGTTTGTGCCTATGAGTGTCTGTTTGTGCCTATGAGTGTCTGTTTGTGCCTATGAGTGTCTGTTTGTGCCTATGAGTGTCTGTTTGTGCCTATGAGTGCTTGTTTGTCCCTATGAGTGTTTGTTTGTGCATGTGAGTGCATGTTTGTGCCTATGAGTATCTGTATGTGCCCATGAGTGCTTGTTTGAACCTATGAGTGCTTGTTTGTGCATATGAGTGCTTGTGCCTATGAGTGCTTGCTTGTGCCTATGAGTGCTTGCTTATGCCTATGAGTGCTTGCTTGTGCCTATGAGTGCTTGCTTGTGCCTATGAGTGCTTGCTTGTGCCTATGAGTGCTTGCTTGTGCCTATGAGTGTCTGTATGTGTCCATAAGTGCCTGTGTGTGCCCATGACTGCCTGTGTATTCCTATGAGTGGCTGTATGTTCCTATGAGCGGCTGTGTGCCTATCAGGGCTTGCGTATGCACATGAGTGCCTATGTGTGCCTATAAGGGACAGTGTGTTCCTATGGATGCCTGTGTGTGCCCATTTGTGCTTTTGGATGTCTTTGAGTGCATGTGAGTGACTGTGTGTGTCTACCAGTGCCTGTTTGTGTCTGTGTATGCCTGTGCATTCATATGTGTGTGCCTGTGAGTGCATCAGTGTGCCTGTGAGTGCCCGTGTGTGCTTATGTGTGCGCTTATGTGTGCCTTTCAGTGCCTGTGAGTGCCTGTATGTGCCTATGAGTACCAATGTATGCCAATGTGGGACTGTGTGGTCACAACAATGCCTGTGTGCCCATTTGTGCTTTTGGGTGCTTTTAAGTGCATGTGAGTGGCTGTGTGTGCCTGTGTGTCTACCAGTACCTGTCCGTGTCTGTGAATGCCTTTGCATTCATATGTGTGTGCCTGTGAGTGCCTGTGTGTGCCTGTGTGTGTGCCTTTCAGTGCCTGTGAGTGCCAGTATGTGCCTATGTATGCCTATATGTGACTGTGTGGTCCTATAGATGCCTGTGAGTGGCTGTGTCTGCCTAGATGTAACTGTGCATGCCTAGGAGGGCTTGTGTTTCCCTACGAGTCCCTGTGTGGGCCCCTGTGTGCCTAAGAGTGTTTGTATTTATGTGTTACTGGGCATGCCTGTGTCTTCCTGTGTGTGCCTTTGTGCCTATGACTGCCTGTGTGTGCATATATGTGGCTTTGAGTGCCTATGTGTGCCTCGGTGTGTCTGTGAGAGTCCTTGTATGGCTGGGTATGGCTATGTGTCCCTATGAGTAACTGAGTGACTCTGTGTGCCTGTATGTGCCTATGAGTACCTGAGTGTGCCTATGTGTGCCTCTATGTGCCTCTGTGTATCAGTGTACCCATGTGTGTGCCTATTAGTGCCAGTATGAGCCTTGGTATGCCTGGGTGAGCCTATGAGTGAATAGTTGGTGTGTCTCTGTGTGGCTGGCGTGCCTGTGTGGCTATGAGTGCCTCTGTGTGGCTGTGAGTGCCCGAGTGTGCCTATGTGTGGCTGTGTGTGCCTGTGTGTGCCTATGCATGCTTGTGTATACCTGTGTGTACCTATGAGTGCTTGTGTGTGCCTATGCATGCTTGTTTGTGCCTGTGCATGCATGTGAGCGCCTATGTGTGTCTGTGTGCCTATGAGTGCCTGTGTGCCTCTATGTGCGCATGTTTGCATGTATGTGCTTTTGAGTGCCAGGGGGTTTTGTACCTGTGTGTGCCTATGAGTGCCTGTGTGTCCCTGGAAACAAATGAACAGTGGAATTTGCAGGCTGCGTGAGAATGAATTCAAACACAGGCTTCTGTATGTTAAAGATGTTCTGAGGCGGTGTAAAATGGACACACACCATCACGTTTGCTACTGAGTGTGCATTTGTCTGCTCTGCACTGCTATGTAGTTGTTCCTGAATGGTGTGTGGTTGTTCATGTCTGGTGTGTGGTTGTCCCTGTCTGGCATGTGGTTGTCCCTGTCTGGCATGTGGTTGTCCCTGTCTGGCATGTGGTTGTCCCTGTCTGGCATGTGGTTGTCCCTGTCTAGTGTGTGGTTGTCCCTGTCTGGTGTGGTTGTCCCGGTCTGCAGGCTGGTGTGGTTGTCCCGGTCTGCTGTGTGGGTGGTTGTCCCTGTCTGGTGTGTGGTTGTCCCTGTCTGGCATGTGGTTATCCCTGTCTGGCATGTGGTTGTCCCTGTCTGGCATGTGGTTGTCCCTGTCTAGTGTGTGGTTGTCCCTGTCTAGTGTGTGGTTGTCCCTGTGTGGGTGGTTGTCCCTGTCTGGTGTGTGGTTGTCCCTGTCTGGTGTGTGGCTGTCCCTGTCTGGTGTGTGGATGTCCCTGCCTGGTGTGTGGCTGTCCCTGTCTGGTGTGTGGATGTCCCTGTCTGGTGTGTGGTTGTCCCTGTCTGGGGTGTGGCTGTCCCTGTCTGGGGTGTGGCTGTCCCTGTCTGGGGTGTGGCTGTCCCTGTCTGGGGTGTGGCTGTCCCTGTCTGGTGTGTGGTTGTCCCTGTCTGGTGTGTGGTTGCCCCTGTCTGGTGTGTGGTTGTCCCTGTCTGTGGTTGTCAATGTCTGGTATGTAGCTGTCCCTCTCTGGGGTGTGATTGTCCCTGTCTGGTGTGTGGTTGACCCTGTCTGGTATGTAGATGTCCCTGTCTGGTGTGTGGTTGTCCGTCTGGTGTGTGGCTGTCCCTGTCTGGTGTGTGGTTGTCCCTGTCTGGTGTGGTTGTCCCTGTCTGGTGTGTGGTTGTCCCTGTCTGGTGTGTGGTTGTCCCTGTCTGGGGTGTGGTTGTCCGTGTCTGGTATGTGGAGGTCCCTGTCTGGTGTGTTGTTGTACCTGTCTGGGGTGTGGTTGTACCTGTCTGGTGTTTGGTTCTCCCTGTCTGGTGTGTGTTTGTCCCTGTCTGGTGTGTGTTTGTCCCTGTCTGGTGTGTGGTTGTCCCTGTCTGGTGTTTGTTTCTCCCTGTCTGGTGTTTGTTTCTCCCTGTCTGGTGTTTGTTTTTCCCTGTCTGGTGTGTGGTTGTCCCTGTCTGGTATGTAGATGTCCCTGTCTGGTGTGTGGTTGTCCCTATCTGGGGTTTGGATGTCCCTGTCTGATGTGTGTTTCTCCCTGTTTGGTGTATGGTTGTCCCTGTCTGGGTTGTGATTCTCCCATAGAGCAGAATCTCAGATTTTTGTTTATTGCACTTGAGCTGTGCAACCGCCAGCCATTTAAAGAAGAAAACTAGGCACTGTTGACGGAATCTGATGTTTTGTCCCAGGTAAACAACAACTGAGTATCGTCCGCATAGGCCATCATCTTAGCCCCAAGCCCCTCTGCCAGATATAACAATGGCGTAACATAAATGTTTAAGAGGAGAGGGCTAAGGGAGGAGCCCTGCGGGACTCCAGAAGTAATCAGCTGAGGGGAGGAGGAGAAAGGAGGGAGCCAAATGTGCTCAACCTGCTCCTCCTGGAAAGACCTAAGCCAACCCCAACCAGCTCCCGACACACCATTCTCTGCTAGTCGGGCCAAGAGAAGAGCATGTGGGACCGTGTCAAACGCCGCCGAGAGGTCCAGCAAGATTAGTGCTGCCCTCCCGCCGGTGTCGAGGCACTCCCGGAATGCTTCAGCCACCTCTATTAAAACAGCCTCAGTGCTGTGAGAGGCTCGAAACCCTGATTGAGCAGGTTGCAGAAGTGCCTCAGTCTTCACATATTCTGTAAGTTGTTTATTGACCACCTTCTCACAGACCTTGGCAATAGCCGGAAGGAGGGAGATAGGCGGATAGTTACCCGGGTTAAGGGGATCCAGATAAGGTTTTTTAAGAAACGGCAAGATCTTCGCCTGCTTCCACCCCTGAGGAACAGCCACTGTCTGGAGAGACAGATTGACAATGAAGTTCACCTCTGTATGTACACTGCTGCCAAAAGCCTGGCAAGGCAGGAGTCCGAAGGAGAACCCGACTTGAGCCCCCTGAGGATTTTAAGAGATTCCAGGGGGTTGACTGCTCTAAATGCTGACAGAGAGCAAGTGGAAGCAGCAGGTTGCACCGCCAAAGGCCCCTCAAGGCAACCATTACCAGAAAGAAATGTAGCCTGGATGGCCTGAATTTTATCTCTGAAACAGCATGAGAGGGTGTTACACCAGGCGAGAGAAGATGGAGTCACACTCGCTTGAGCCAACGGTGACATAAAACTCTCCACTATGGCAAAGATTTCTTTAGCGTTATTCCTGGTAGAATCAATGCAAGCTGCAAAGAATTGCCCTTTAGCTACGGCAATAGCATCAGAGTAGATTTTTTGCATTGCTCTAAACTTCCTCTTGACTATGGGACAGTAACCACTCCTGCGCCAAGCTCGCTCCAAAATCTTGCAATCATGCTTAGCAGCTTTAAGAGTCAAGTTGAACCAGGGTTTAGAGGGCGCACCTCTGGCAGGTCTGACGGGCCGAAGAGAGGCTACAGAATCAGCCGCCCTCGCCACCCAACCAGTAAACCCCGACTTACACTCCTCCAATTCACCTGACAAGATGGGCCTAGAAAGATCCAGAGCTTGTTTGAATTCCAGAGGATCAATTTTTCCAAAGGCTGGCTTCTGGTAGGAGCGCACCTGTGTCTCTGTGCTAGATACCATCCAAAAGAAATAGGATATAAAATGATCGGACCAGGACACCGGGCAAGGATCCCTTAAGGAGATGGGGAAATTGGAACAAATCGGGTCCAATGTATGGCCTGCCTGATGAGTAAGAAGGCTGACATGCTGACTGAGTTGAGCCAGTTGTAATATATCCAGCAGGTCAATCACCTCCCTGGTATCAGGTCGATCCAAATGGAAATTAAAGTCCCACAGAGCCATATGGTGGGAAAACCTTGCCGCCCTAGAGAGGATAGCATCCCCACAGGTCTGGAGAAATGGACCCACAGGACCAGGGAGCCTATAGATCAGGGAGGCTCCCAAGGCAAAGTGGGGTGAAAAGCAGATGCTAAAATCAAGCACCTCAAAGCCTGCCCATGCAGTAGTGTCCCCCAAACAAAATTGTCCAGGGGTACAGAGGAGGAGAGGCCTGTCCATGGGTGCAGAGGAGAAGGGGCCTGTCTAGGGGTGCAGAGGAGGAGAGGCCTGTCCAGGGGCAGAGGATGAGAGACCTGTCCAGGGGTGCAGAGGATGAGAGACCTGTCCAGGGGTGCAGAGGAGGAGAGGCCTGTCTAGGGGTGCAGAGGAGGAGAGGCCTGTCCAGGGGCAGAGGAGGAGAGGCCTATCCAGGGGGCAGAGGAGAAGGGGCCTGTCTAGGGGTGCAGAGGAGGAGAGGCCTGTCCAGGGGCAGAGGATGAGAGACCTGTCCAGGGGTGCAGAGGAGGAGACGCCTGTCTAGGGGTGCAGAGGAGGAGAGGCCTGTCCAGGGGCAGAGGAGGAGAGGCCTGTCCAGGGGGCAGACGAGAAGGGGCCTGTCCAGGGGTGCAGAGGAGGAGGAGAGGGGTGCAGAGGAGGTGAGGCCTGTCCAGGGGGCAGAGGAGGTGAGTGTGAGAAGTTGGCCTGGCATATGCTGTTCACTAGTTATAGTGGGAATCATGCACCAGTCCAAACAACCCTTATTGATTATAGATTAAAGACAACCTTTATTGAAAGCTGTCCTAGTGGTAGCTATGGAGAGCAGCCTTCAGGCTAAGTCGTGAAGGAATATAAAGCAGCTTGTTTTACCAGTCTATAATCTCTTGAATGACCAAATGAGAACCACACCAGGTATATATATAAAATATATATATTTATTCTAAAACACACCCCTTAGTCTCTTTATGAGGCTAGAAGTCGAAGTACACAAGATACAAGCCAAATACTCACAGTAAATAGCACAGTTTACGATAGGTCCCAGGGGGGGACCAAACCATATACTAAAATAGTGGTATAAGAACCACGACTTGACTGGACACAAGGCCTAGAGCCTGTAGAATCGCTGGGCCCCTTTGGAACCACCCAAGGTAGTGACACAGGGAACCTACGGGGAACGCATGCAGAGTGGGAACACAGCGGCAAGTGCTGTTAGCTTCTATGGGGAAAGTCACAGTTGGAAATTTTACGTTTAGGGACACTTAGAAGTTGACTAGAAACAAACCCTTTTGGACTTAGATGGTTCTAGGGCCGACACCCACGGGAGCACTAGAGTACTCGAATTACCTAACCCAGGAAAGCCGGGGGCATAGGTGCCAAATGGTGTTGGGTTGCGTTGTTGTTTTCAATGGCGAGTTGCCGCAAAGTGCTGCTGCCGGGAAGAGTAGAAGTGTCTGAAGAGATCCAAGCCTGGATAGAAGAATAGAAGAACCAGAAAGCAGAGGGGATAGCGTCTGGGTCACTTGCCAGTGACCAGGGGCACGATAGTCGAATGCCCACTGATGTCGGGTGCTTCAGGTGAGATGAGGGGAAGCTTGACTCTTCAGCCACGAGGACTGGACACTTCTCCTCTTCACAGCAGTAGCACTTTGCAGCAACTCGCCATTGAAAACGACAACGCGACCCAACACCATTTGGCACCTCCCTCCCTGGGGGAATGTCCTCACCCAACCCACTCAGCCAGGAATCTGGGCGTACTTATAGATACGGCCCTCTCCTTTGACCTTCAGGTCAATAGAACAGTGTCCACCTGCTGTGCCATCATCCGGACGCTGAAAAAGATTGCCCCGTATCTGTCGCCTGATGCCCTTAAACAGTCAACAGTTGCCCTGGTCTCTTATGCGCTCTATGGCGGCATCAACAAGAAGTCTCTCCATCGCCTCCAGATGGTCCAAAATGTCGCAGCCAGGATGGTCCTGAACCTCCCTAGGCTTGCATCTGCAACCCAGGCCAGGAAAGAGCTCCATTGGCTACCTATACAAGCCAGGATCTCTTTCAAGCTGATATGCATGGCCCATAGAGCAGTTTTTGGATCAGGTTCTGAAGGTACTAGGTCTCTTGTCAGCCCCTATACCCCTAGCAGAACCCTACGCTCGGCCTCTAGAAATCTTCTCTCTGTTCCCAGATTTAAAAAGGCGAAGTGGGGAGGAAGAGCCTTCTCCACCATGGTCCCGAAACTATGGAATTCTCTCCCCCCTGAACTCTCCAGTCAACCCTCAATGGGGATTTTCCGCAAACCTTTAACCGCATCGCTGCTGCGGTGATTTTTGCGCTGTGCGGCTGTTTTTCCTTTTCCGCTTTACATGACGAGCTCAGCTCGTCATCAGCACACGCCACCCGTGGCTGATGACGAGCTGAGCTCGTCATCAGCATCGAAGGGGTTAAAGACCTGGCTCTTTTCTCAGGCTTACTAATTCGTGGTTTCTGCCTCTCTGATACTGTATGTTTGTTTTTCTCCTGCGCCTTGATGCCCTCTGGGCTAAGTTTGCGCATTATAAGACTCCCCTTCATTCATTCATTCTTTTATTACTCGATTAGCCCTCTCTACCTTTCCATTAACCTTTGGACAATGCAATGGTGTGCGTATGTGGGCTATTGACAAGCCCTTAAGAAAGTCCTTTCTTTCCTCCGACACCAACTGGACGCCATTGTCCGTGACTATGGTAGAGAGAATTCCCTCCTTAGAGAATACGTCACTCAAGAAAACAATAAGGGACTTCGTGTTGATTTTGTTCACAAATTTGTAAGTAATTCAGTTTGAATATTCATCAATGAGCACTAATAAGTACCAATCCTGAGGTCCCTCTACATGTGTAGAACAAGTGATGTCAAAACCTAGTTAGTCCCAAGGAGACTTAGGGATCTAAACTGGAATGAGAGGGGTGTGCCTGGGTGTTCTGGATTTATCACTCATTCCACATGCATAACAGTCTTTCACTTTTTCTTCCATTAACTGATCCATTCCAGGGAACCAATATTCAGACCTTAATCTTGCCTTGCAGAGACTCCTCCCCAAATGCCCTTCATGTGTAAGATCTATTATTTGGAATCTCAGTCCATCCGAAGGAACTATTTTCCCTGACTTGAGAAGAAACTTCCCCTCAATCGATAGGTCTTCTCTTACGTTCCAAAATGGTTGTATTTCCCCTGGAAGTTCTTTACATTTGTTAGGCCAACCATTGATGACATATGATTTCACTTTGCTGATGATCTCATCATGCTCCATTTGAAAGTCCCACTGGTCTTTTGCTACAGCTGGAAGCCTTACCTCCAGCACCCCTCCGTTACCTGTGGATTCAACACTTTCCTTTTCCACTGGTGCCCTTGATAGAAAATATGCTACTTTATTCTGTTGGCCAGGAGCATTCACCATTTTGAAATTGAATCCTTGTAGCTCTAATGCCCATTTTTCAATGGGGGGGGGGTCATGTTCTCCATATCCTTTTAGTGAACAAGGACAATAGGGGTTTGTGATCCTTATATACTTCAAATGGTAGGCCCCATACATAGAAACTGAAGTGTTTTATTGCCCAAAAAACAGCCAACGCCTCTTTTTCTACTGTAGAATAATTTGATTCAGCCCCTGTCAGTGTTCTAGAGTTGAAAGCCACCACATTCACCTTCTTGTCAATCCTCTGTGATAGTGTTGCTCCAATGCCTTTACCACTTGCATCTGTGGAAATAATGGTGTCTTTATCCACATTGAAGTTCCCAATGAACAGGGCAGAAATGACGGATTCCTTTATGCTCTCTAATGCTTCTTTTTGTTCTTTGCTACAAATGAACGCTGTGTCTTTTTTACGAGATCTCTGAGAGGTTGAGATAGCATTGCAAAATGTCTGATATACTTGGCCATATATTCAGCCAAACCTAGGAATGACAGAATTTCCTATTTACACGTTGGGGTAGGTGCTCTTCTCACAGCTTCAACGAGATCTATCTTAGGTTTTATGCCCTCCTCAGAGATCGTGTGTCCTAGATAGCCCACAGATGTAAGACCTAGTTTACATTTGCTTTCTTTTGTAGTGAACCCTACCTCTCTGTCTTTTGAGGACCATACCAGCATTAGGATTGTGTTCTGTTTCACTTGAACCAAAGATGAAAATATCGTCCTGAAAACACATAGTCTTGGGGCAATCTTTAAGTACATGTTGCATTGCACGTTGAAATGTTGAAGCTGCAGACGCCAACCCAAATGGCATCCTCAAGAATTTGTAGTTGCCAAATGGGGTGGTGAATGCTGTCAAAGGTTGAGATTCAGGATGTAACTTGATTTGATAATAGGCCGAGGAAAGATCAAGAACACAAAAACATTTTGGTCCTGTGTAGTACTCAGCATTTTATTGATCCTCGGTAAAGGATGTCTCTCGGGGGAGTGTCCTGACCTGCTTGCAGGCCAGGTCACTTCCACGCTGCCGCACAGCTCCACCTGAGTGTCTGCGCCTCCTTTGCTGACGCTGACGCTCCGCCGTGAGTTCATCCCCGATGTCTGCCTTGCATTTGTAATACTTTGCTTCCTGTATTTTTGTGCCTGTACATTTTATTGTTGCGCCCCTGTAGGGTTCCGTTGCCCCCGCCTCGGCCCGTTGTCCCCTCCCCTCTTCTGTTCACCCCCTCTGCCTGTTACCTGCCGCTGCTCCCCTGCGGCTCCGCCCGCCTTGATTCCAATTCGCCACCCCGCTCCCACCTCCCAGCTGCTCCTCCCTCCCCGCCTTAAATGGCGACCGCTGCGCGACAGCAGGAGTGACCCCTGACCCTGCTTGCAGGCCAGGTCACTTCCCCGCTGCTGCACAGCTCCACCTGAGTGTCTGCGCCTCCTTTGCTGCCGCTCCGCTGTGAGTTCATTCCTGCTGTCTGCCTTGCATTTGTAATACTTTGCTTCCTGTATTTTTGTGCCTGTACTTTCTATTGTTGCGCCTCTGTAGGGTTCCGTTGCCCCCGCTTCGGCCCGCTCCCCCCTCCCCTCTTCTGTTTACCCCCTCTGCCCGTTCCCCGCCTTTGCTCCCCTGCGGCCCGCCCCCCTCGATTCCCATTCTCCACCCCGCTCCCACCTCCCAGCTGCTCCTCCCTCCCCGCCTTAAATGGCAGCCGCTGCGCGACAGCAGGAGTGACCCCTGACCCTGCTTGCAGGCTAGGTCACAGCTCCACCTTTGCTTCCACTGCCGCTCCGCCGTGAGTTCATCCCGCTCTCTGCCTTGCATTTGTAATACTTTGCTTCCTGTATTTTTGTGCCTGTACTTTCTTTTGTTGCACCTCTGTAGGGTTCCGTTGCCCCCACCTCGGCCCGTTTTCCCCCCCTCTTCTGTTTACCCCCTCTGCCCATACCCTGCCGCTGCTCCCCTGCGGCCCCGCCCCCCTCGATTCCCATTCTCCACCCCACTCCCACCTCCCAGCTGCTCATCCCTCCCTCCCCGCCTTAAATGGGGGACGCTGCATGGCCATGCCTCTGGCTTGCCAGAGGCAAGCCTGTCTGCGCCCGTGCATGCCTGGACCGTGCCCAGTGCCAGAACCCTTGGCCCCCGCGAACACCACAACACCAGAACACCAGAATACACTATGATGCCAGCACCCTCCACTCACTCAATGCCGGCTGAATACACACCTGCTTCCAGGCCACCCCGAAACTGACCCACGGACCCTTCTCCTGCTGCACCTGCAGCTTGACCTGCGATAGAACCACCAAATCTCCACGGACTGGACCCAACCACCTCCGTTGCATACTCCTCAACACCCGCTCCGCACGTAAACACGCTGTCGAGCTCTGGGATCAGTTCGACACCTCCGCCCCAGATGTGGCCTTCCTGACCGAGACCTGATGGAACGACTCCTCAGCGCCTGACATCGCCATAGCCATCCCGGACGGCTACAAGATCACCCCCAGCGATTGCGCTAACGGAGTCGGAGGAGGAATAGCCATCATCCACAAGTCCACCCTCAGAATCGCGGGCACACAGATGACACCCTCAACACCGCCGAACACCTGCACTTCCGGATCCACACCGACCCCAACACCACCCTCAGAGGAACACTCATCTACAGACCCCCCGGACCCCAGGCTCAGTTCAGCGACTCCATCGCTGACCTCGCCAGCACCCACGCACTCGCCTCCACGGACTACATCCTCCTCGGGGACCTGAACTTCCACCTTGAAAACAACAACGACGCCAACTCCGCCACCCTGATGGCCAACCTCGGCCTCAGACAACTCGTCACCGCACCCACCCACGCCGCCGGGCACACGCTGGACCCCGTCTTCTGCACAAGCGCCCATGTTACCTTCCACCACACAACCGAACTCCACTGGACCGGCCACCGCTGCATCCATTTCACCTTCAAGAAACCAACCACACACCACCGCACCCAACAACTACCTCGCCGCTGCTGGAGCAAAGCCACCGACGACCGTCGGTTCACCCTCGCCCAGAAACCCACCCAGCAACCCCACCAACCCAGACGCCGCAGCCCGCAACCTCAGACAGTGGATCGACGACTGCGCCAACACCCTCGCCCCGCTCAAGAAACCCTCCAACAGCCATGCCAGCAATAGAACCATCTGATTCACAGACTAGCTCCAGACCTCCAAACGCGCATGCCGGAAACTGGAGAAGACATGGCTCCACGAATGCACACCGGACAACCACGCAGCCCACAAGGACGCCACCGTGAAGACATCACCACCTCATCAGACTAGCCAAGAGATCCTCCTTTAAAAACCGGCTGGACAACAACGCACACGATAGCAAAGAGCTCTTCAGCATCGTAAAGGAACTCTGCAACACCAGCGCCACCACCAACGACATCCCGCCCTCACAAGAACTGTGCGACTCAGTAGCCATCTTCTTCCACTGCAAGATCGCTGACATCCACGACAGCTTCAACACCATGGCCGCTTGACTACAGACACCACCTCCCCTGCGAACACCACCAGCACCAACCGCCTGACCTCCTGGTCCATCATCAATGACAACGAGACACGCAAGATCATGAACTCCATCCACTCAGGATCTCCGTCAGACCCGTGCCCACACCACGTAGAAAACAAAGGAGACGCAGCCATCGCACCCCAACTACGGAAGGTCATCAACATCTCCTTCGAAACAGCGACATTCCCGGAAAGCTAGAAGCACGCCAAAATCAATGCCCCCCTTAAGACCCCAAAGCGGACCCCAAGGACCTCAAGAACTTCCGGCCCATCTCCCTGCTCCCGTTCCCGGCAAAGGTCATTGAGAAAATCGCCAACATTCAATTGGCCCGTCACCTGGAAGACAACATCTTGGACCCGTCCCAGTTCGGTTTCAGACGCAACCACAGCACTGAGACAGCCCTCATCGCCGCCACAGATGACATCAGGCACCGACTAGACAACGGTGAAACATCAGCCCTCATCCTCCTGGACCTGTCGGCCTCCTTCGACACGGTATGCCAATGCACACTCGAGACACGCCTCATAGAAGCCGTAATCCAAGAGAAGGCCCTGAACTGGACCACGTCCTTCCTCTCAGGCAGAACCCAGAGAGCCCACCTCCCACCCTTCCAATCCGTTGCATTCCGAGGTAGTGCACATATCCAGCAAAATGTGAGAGCTGCAGACTAACATTCTGGATGAGATTTTGTTGTAACCAAAGTTCTGTAGTGACAATTTTATTACTAAGCAGAAGAAAATCAAAATAAAAATAATGATGGCTCAGACAACATTTTTCCAAACGGGTGTCGAAATTGGTTCTCACGGATTGCATTCTCGTTTTGATTCTGGGTTTGTTTGAGGTGGGAATTTGGATATGCACGGTGTTGGTGTGCAGAGTAATGATGTTCAGTATGTGGAAGGAGGAAATGTTGTCCCTCTGGGTCCGGGCCGGACTGGGAACCCAAACCAGGCCTGACAATTTTGGCGGCCCAGATCCCTACCCCTTTTGTTGCAGGGGGTGATATAGCAGCACCACAGCAAAACCAGCCCCCAGTGACCAATATGTTTCCCAGCACTGAACAATCGTCCCCCACTCTTCCAGCCCCCCGGGGAAACCCTGAAGCCCGTTGCGGCCGGTCCGGCCCTGCGTAGGGTATAGGTTTTACTGACAGTGGCAATTTAAATACCTCAAACACTAATGTGCAGAATATGAGATGCTCCTTGCAATGTTTGCAGGAACCTGGGAAACTGGAACATGAATCAGATGGCACAGAATGGGATGTCACAGTGGGAAACATCCTTTACAACGCAACTTTTACCACGCAGTGCCTTTACATCGCAACTATTACAATGCATGTCATTACAATGCATTGCGCTGGGGGGCGCTCTAGGATAGGGATTCGATTTAATTTACTATCCAACAACTTCCCTACTATCCACGGGGACTGGAGTTGGAATAGTAAATTAAACTATTCACTATCCAGCACCCCTCAACGCTATGCGTTGTAACAGCATGCGTTGTAAAACCTGCGATATAAAGGCATGCGTGGTAAAAGCATGCGTTGTGATGTCATACATCCGTCACAGTCAATGGTTCCAGCCCAACTGGCCTCTGTGCCGAGCATGCAGAATCAAAGGCAGATATATTGGAACATGCCTTCAGTCCCGATGGTCCCACAGCCCAGTGCAGAATAGAACGCCAAGTTCTCAACAAATTTAAGACTTCAATAAAATCCTTTTTGATTAATAATGATTTTCCACAACTTTCATATACACTAGGAGTTTCTACTGGAGTGAATCAGACACAATGACGGTGCCTGAGATGGGAGAAGGATTGCATGCTTGGGGCAGTCCTAGAGGTCACCCAGAGTGGCCCTTTTGTAGAAGAAGTAACTGGGAATCCCGCATCACTTTTAATCAATAAATGTGCCTCCCGTTCCACAGTCAGACTGACGGGAGCGCCCAACCCACCCCTCTGGGGAAAGGAGTCCAAGTTGTAGGCATTTCTAATAAATAACTAATAGGCTGTCAGAAAATGTTCCCGTACAAATTGGGTCAATGATGAATGGCACAAACATAAACTGTGATTAAGAGCCAGTTATTATGTTAGGGAATAACCTTGTAAAATAACTTGTGGCTTTTAGGGGAAGAGTCACAATTCATTATTCATTTTGTAGGTGTGGTTTATTAAATTACATTTTGTTGTGCCATGTTTTCATGAATATTCATTGGTTGCTGTCATTTTTACCTCATCATGAACCATGTCAATAATGCGTTCTCTCTGTCTAAAAACGTATAAACTGTACTGTTTTGGGATATTTGCTGGAATTGTTTTATTTTACACTTTTCCTAAAGTCAGACTACATGTCAATCCTCTTACTGATTTTGTACTTAAGAACGTTTCCTTGATTTTTAACTAGGCCATTTCTATGTCTGTTTGCTATTTGATATTATAGAAAAACGTTTTCTTATTTCTTAGCACACATTTGTTGTGGTGGTCTGTCAATTGACTTTACAGATAGTTATTTCTGATTCTGGCCCCTCCTTCTGAGACGCCAGTGACACTGCGAGCTACGGGAGGAGGAAGGGGGGAGGCTCTTGTGTGCCCTGCAGGCTCTATCTTCTGCCTTCTCCTGCCCAATCCATATATTTCGGAGAGGCAGAGGTCTAGTTCTTGGGTTGCCGTCCTATAGGGCTCACAAGACACTGACCCTCCGTATCACACCTTTAAATAATTTATAAATTGAAAGCGCCAACACATTGATGCCTTGTTGCTTCCAATGCTCAGCATTTGAACTCTGCATCAGCTTGAGCTTGAATTGTAGTTGCTCAGAGAACATGGTTTGGAACAATCTAAGAGTCTCGTTGAATTATCTATGAACGGTGGACAGAATTTAACATGCCTTTTGTGAACCAGATTGTTTTGATTTGCAAGTTTCATGGGATCTAAATGGAAAGATGGGGGTTATGAAGACGTGGACTGGGTTGTTGGGGTTTGTTCTCTGAGACTGTGGGTGCACTCTATATTCACAGAGACCTTTTCCAGCAGAGTATTGTGGTTGTTGAACCAAAAAAAGTATTTATTCATAACCAGAGTTGCTTGACAATGGCCTCCAGAGAACAAGAGATTCTTTTGTTTTGGAAGTTCAGGACGGTTATTTGGAAGACGGGATGAAGTATGATCGTCTGAAGCAAAACTATTTCTTTACTTCCTTTCAAGGTATTCTGGGATCACCAAGTAGTGCAGCGTGGCTGCCACCCTTGGAGGAACAACATATAATATAACTTTCAGGTAAGGATTCCTATAACTGTAAGTTTCCTTTTCCCCTGTTTCTTCTTTCTCTATTCCCTTTGTTGAACTGTGTTTAAAAATGACCATCAAGACTCCATTCTGTGTTGCCATGCTCTCGGCAAACCTGATAAGGAATTGCTTTCTGTGACTCTGTTGAACCTAGCTTAACCCCCTGCTCCTCGTGGTTGAGCCTCCTGAAAAGCTGCTCGTGCACCTTGTCCCCCGGTTGCATCAGAGGTTCAGCCACTTCCTGTCAGCTGTTGGTAATTCAGCCTCTCATGACCAGCCACTGTGACTTGTGACCACCATCTGTGTCCTGAAAACAAAGGCTGTGTGTATTGCGCCAGCAGCAGCAGGCGCTCTGTGACTGCACCTTGTGACGGAAGACAGAGGCTGTGTGTGTTGTGTAAACAGAAACAGATGCTCTGTGACTACGCCATGTGAGCACGGAAGTCAGACCAACACCACCTGAGGGACATGCTCCTTTACCACGAGTGTGCCACCCGAGGCTGATGAAACACGAAGCCTAACTAAAACTGGACAGATGAGAAACTCGCATTGTGTAAGGGGGGTTGCCAGTACTATAAATATGTGTAAGCTGTGAAGGAAAACAGCAGTCTCCGTAGAATTGTCTTTGTACCATTCTGGGACCTCTGTCCTTAGCTCGAGCTAATAAATGACTTGCTTCCCTCCACGGCTGGTTGTCCTGGTCTCTTTTGGTAATGTATGATTGATGCAAGAAGGACCTGTAGATTCAAGGCGTTTCCCTGCGCCACTGGCTTTGACTTCCCTAGTGGGGGTGGGGGGTCTCCAAAAGCCAGTTCTACACCTTTCTTGATCTCTTTTTTGTTTTTGTCTCTTCAGCTTCAATATTTTACTCCCTCTGTGCACTATTCTTGTTGTTATCAAACTTCTGATAATCACCTGATGGAGTCACATTCCTCCTGGAACGTGTTGGGAGTGTAGTGCAGGTCCAGTTCCTTTTTAGGTCAGTTTTGCCCCCCAGTTCCTTAACTATTGGCACATTAGTCCCCTCCTCTACAACACGTGATACTATAATCCCTCTGTTTGTCTTTCAGCGTTGTTTCTCTTTGGATCTGACTTCCATCTCTTTACATCCTACCATCCTACCCTTTTCTGTCTTATCTACTACAAGCAAAAGACACAGTACATGTGTGTGGACACACATGCACACAGGGCTTGCTTTAGGGTGGTGTGGCCGGTGGAGCTGCACCTGGTGCTGACCTTGGGGGCACTGTGTTTAGATATAACTTATGGGTTCACAAGCATCTGCTGCACAGTTTCCTGTGCTGGAACATGTGGTGAGAGTGGAAGATAGCCTTTTTCTCTTTCTTCTGTTTTGTGTTTTCCTTATCTAGACCCTTTTTCATTTCCTTTACTGTTGTGCTGTTTTTTTCTCTTTTTCAGGTGTTGCAGTGCCCTGGTCCTGTCGAAGGAGCATGATGAGCTCTGGGCCACCAAGTAAGTCCTTATCATCCGCACAATTTGAAAGGGTGAATTCCACTGAGCTAACTGGACACAGCGTCTGTCTATGGTGGCATTTAAAGCACTGAGTGCAACAAGGCCAATTCCTTTGTTCCTAGATCACTGGAAAAAGGAATAGATGAAGAGTCTAGGTGGGCAGGGTTAGTAAATAACATCTGATAATTCATTAAAAGTATTACAAATATCTCATTTGATGCCAGCCTTTGCCACAGAAATTGTAAATTGATAGTGTTGGCTGCTTCTGAGAATCGGTGTCACAATATATGTGCAACTTGAGTTTCTTTCTTAAATATTAATTACGTTTGCTCTCACATCCTTGAGTTCCAGTGATCCAAAGCTCCCGATCTACAGTGTTCCGAGCTGTTTCACCACTATCAGAAATGATACTCAACTGATTTCCTAGCTTGTTTTTGTCAATACATTCTTTGTGCAAAGTATAAGGTCACAAATATTTTTTCTTTGTGTTCATTTACAATCTCTGACTCCGTTTCTACAGGTGACTGAAGCATGAACAGAGAAAAGAAGGTTTAAATTTAGTGAAACATAACGAAAAGGATTATTTCAAGGAAAGTTAAAACATTCTCGCGCTCTAGAGAAGAAACACATTCTATGTGCCAGGAATGGTGAGGATGTTGGAGCAGAAGAAACTGGTTAATGTGAAAGTTGTCAAATCCCTAAAGGAAAATTACCATAAATGTTTATCAAGTGCCAGTAACTGAGATTGAGGAGAACATTGGCCACAACTGATCCCCACACAGTGCACTTGAGAAAACTCAGTGATGTAAATTCTGTTTGATGGTTTATGAGAAATGCTTTGGAGACGCAAACCCTCCCCAACAGATCAGTATCCGTAGACGTGATGTGAAAGAACCATCAAGAAGACTAATATCCTCGGTTTACAAGCGCAAGCTTTTGTCTCCATCTCCTGTGATTCAGAGGAAAGAAAAGATTGTTTAAAAGAAAGTCATTGTAAATGCTCTTTCTCAGATGTTGATTCACCAAAGATGCTGGATTATCATTTCCAATATAGGAAGATTTTCCCCCACCAACTCTGTCTCTTGAGTTTGATCCGAGTGGTTTCAAAGGATCCTGTAACTCCAAAGTGGATCATGTACCTGTCTTAGCCACTGAGCAAAAAAGCATATACTGGCACTGAAAGTATAAAAGGGGCCAGTGTTACGCTATTGATAATTCTTAAACCACCCTGGCATGCCCTAATCATCTGTCATTACTTGTATGAACAAACATAGCTACCAGGCAAACACTAAAGCCTAAAGACCTTATCAGTACTTTTAAAACTCCTAAATCAAATGTGATAAAACAGAATCCCTAAATGAGACTAATTAAACAAGAGAAAATTCACCCGGGCATAACTTGGAGAAAATCAATCCATGAGAGGCCTCTTAATCAATACAAGGGGCTCCTCAGTGAAAGTTAATAGGACAAGTTAGATCAGTGCCTTTAAAGGTAGGAAAATGTTCTCCAGGTAAAAACTATCATTAGTTAAATACATATGTTAAGAAGAGCATCTGAAATGTATTTTAGAAGTTAATGCTGAGTTGTAACTTAAACAAGTACACAATCAGAAATCAGATTCAGTCTTAAAATGACGTGTATTCAGGAACAAACCCAACTTGGAGAAACAAACAACTCGAATAAGAACAATAACTGTGAGAACAGCTTTAGTTATCAATCCCACCTCACTAAACAGGAGAAAACTAGCCCTGGACGAAAACCCTATCAGTGTCCTGAATGCCAGAAAGGCTTCAGTCTCAAATCCAACCTTACTGTACATGAAAGAACTCACACTGGACAAAAACCTTATCAGTGCTCTGAATGCTCGAAAAGCTTCAGTCAGAAATCCAGACTTACGGTACATGAAAGAACCCACACTGGACACAAACCATATCAGTGCCCTGAATGCTGTAAAAGCTTCTGTAGCAAATTCAATTTCACTATACATGAAAGAACTCACACTGGACAAAAACCTTATCAGTGCTCTGAATGCTCGAAAAGCTTCAGTCAGAAATCCAGCCTTACTGTACATGAAAGAACCCACACTGGACAAAAACCATATCAGTGCTCCACGTGCCAAAAAAGCTTCAGTTTTTGTGGCAGTCTGATACAACATCAGGTAACTCACACTGGACAAAAACCTTACCAGTGCTCTGAATGCTTGAAACGCTTCAGTCAGAAATACAACCTTACTGTACATGAAAAGACCCACACTGGGTATAAACCGTATCAGTGCTCTGAATGCTGTAAAAGCTTCAGTCAGAAATCCAGCCTTACTGTACATGAAAGAACCCACACTGGACAAAAACCATATCAGTGCTCTGAATGCTGCAAAAGCTTCAGTCAGAAATCCAGCCTTACTGCACATGAAAGAACCCACACTGGACAAAAACCATATCAGTGCTCCACGTGCCAAAAAAGCTTCAGTTTTATTGGCAGTCTGATTCAACATCAGGTAACTCACACTGGACAAAAACCTTACCAGTGCTCTGAATACTGGAAAAGCTTCAGTCAGAAATCCAGCCTTACTGTACATGAAAGGACCCACACTGGGCATAAACTGTTATACTGCTCTGAATGCCAGAAAAGCTTCAGTAGTAAATCAGCTTTCTCTCACCACGAGAGAGCTCATACTGGACAAAAACCTTATCAGTGCTCTGAAAGCTGGAAAAGCTTCAGTCAGAAAGGCAACCTTACTAAACATGAAAGGACAAACACTGGGCATAAACTGTATCAGTGTTCTGAATGCCAAAAAGGTTTCTATCAGAAATCCGGTTTAACTCTACATCAGAGAATACATACCCGGCTCAAACAGTATCAGTGCTCTGAATGCCAGAAAAGCTTCAGTCGTAAAATAACTCTCACTCAACATGAGAGAACTCACACTGGGCAGACACCGTATCAGTGCTCTGAATGCTGGAAAAGCTTCAGTCAAAGATTCAGCCTTACTCGACATGAAAGAACCCACACTGGGTATAAACCCTATCAGTGCTCTGAATGCCAGAAAAGTTTCAGTCAGAAATCCAGTTTAACTCAACATGAGAGAATCCACACTGGGCTCAAACCGTATCAGTGCTCTGAATGCTGGAAAAGCTTCACTCGGAAATCTGACCTTACTGTACATGAAAGGACCCACACTGGGCTCAAACCGTATCAGTGCTCTGAGTGCCAAAACAACTTCAGGGATAGATCCGGTTTAATTGTTCATGAAAGAACCCACACTGGACATAAAACTTATCAGTGCCCTGAATGCCAGAAAAGTTTCAGTCGGAAATCCAGTTTAACTCATCATGAGAGAATCCACACTGGGCTCAAACCGTATCAGTGCTCTGAATGCTGGAAAAGCTTCAGTAAGAAAATAAATCTCTCTACACATGAGAGAACTCACACTGGACAAAAACCTTATCAGTGCTCTGAATGCCGGAAAAGCTTCAATCAGAAATCCAACCTTACTGTACATGAAAGGACCCACACTGGGCTCAAACCGTATCAGTGCTCTGAGTGCCAAAACAACTTCAAGTATAGATCCAGTTTAATTGCTCATGAAAGAACCCACACTGGACAAAAACTCATCAGTGCCCTGAATGCCAGAAAAGTTTCTGTGACAAATCCAGTTTAACTCAACATGAGAGAATCCATACTGGGCTCAAACCGTATCAGTGCTCTGAATGCTGGAAAAGCTTCCAACTGAAAAAGACTCTCACTAGACATGAAAGAACTCACACTGGGGAAAGACCTTATTAGCTCTCTGAATGCTGGAAAAGTTTCAGTCGGAAATCTGGTCTCACTCAATTTGGGAGAACTTACCTGTAAAAAACCTTGTCATTGTTCTAAATGCCTGGGAAGCGTCTGCTGGAGATTCAATTTCAGTCAACAAGAGAGAAAGCACAACGAGAAAGGAAATTACCCGTGCTCTCAATGTGACAAAAACTTCAGTTGTAAATGTAACCTTTCTACATAAGAGACAATGTGGGAGAATAAAAGGTGCTCACTGTCAACCCTGAGGAGGAGCTTTCAGCATCGCAAAACATTTACATGAAGCAGCCACAAAGACTCCACTCCATTGATTGTCCAACAAACCGTCTACTGAGAAAAGCACACAGCGAGGGATGGAAATGCTTGAATTAACCTCATCCTTTTGTAACTATTCGTGGCCTCATTCCATTCAGCGTGTTTTGCTCCCTGAGTGTTTATAAGCCATGGCTCTGACCCACAAAGGCCATTGATCCTGAACTTTGAGGCCACGCTGCTAGATTCAGGAATGTTTGTAACCTCAAACTGTTTCCAGCCTTAATAAGCCTCACCAGGGGGCTGCAGCCGGAGTCCCTTTGTCGTAGGTCTATATGGGACCAACATCTGTTCTGTGCCACGTAGGGCTGATCATTGAGAAAAACTAATGGTGATGGATGAACTGGTAGTTCATCTCGGCAACATCCCGTCACATCATTCTCTAGTCTTTGTGTAACTACAGACAAGGCCAGCCATATGCAAACCATTCTTGGCTCCACCCTAAATAATCCTAATGACTTCTGTTCCAATGGGACATGGCCTCGTATTACAAAGATATGCGAGACAGCAAGGACCCCCTGATACAGTTCAACTTCCTGGGTCAGGGCACTTGAAGAAAATGTGTTCCAATTTGGAGAACATATGTACCAACAAACAAAAGGCGTAAGCATGGGGGCAGCAATGGCCCCATCGATAACCAATATTTATATGGCTAGGTTTGAATTTCATCACATACACAACGAGATGGCACCATTCTATGAGTCTGTTTCCCATTGGTACCGGTTTATTGACAATATATTTTTTATATGGACCAATGGGGAACAGACTCTACAAGAATTTCTAGAATGGATTAATTTAGCAGATAGTAATCTCCGTTTCACTGCACAAGTTGATGCTACAAAAGTGGAATTCCTTGACATATATATCAAAAATGAATCCAAGAATCTGACGGTTGACTTATATACTAAGTCAACAGCAAGGAACACGCTACTCCATTTTAGTAGCTACCATCCGAGAAATCAGAAGGATGGGATACCATTTTCGCAGTTTTTGAGAGTGCGGCGAAACTGCACAAACATTAAAGATTATGATATTCAGGCTGTAAAAATGAAAGAGAAATTTCTTGCTCGCGGATATCCGAATCGTTTAATACGTGAGGCATATAAGCGAGCAAGATACTTTGATCGCGATGCTCTTCTGAATTCAAATAAACAACAGAAAGAACAAAAGTTGGTCTGCATAACAAAGCACTCTCCTCTAAATGCCACAGTCAGACAGATCATCAACTCAAACTGGCATCTATTAAATATAGAACCGACACAACCAAAACTACCAAAACCCATATTTGCGCATCGAAGCAACAAAAATCTGAAAGATCTAGTGGTTAGATCACGTTTCAGTGGAACTACCAATATTGTCCCCTTTGTACAGAAATCACTAAATGGAGAAAATGCCATTAAGGGCACCTCCAGATGTGGCACATGCCAATCTTGCGATGGCATAATATCAGGTGAGACATTCACATTCAACAAAGTACAAATACAGGCTAAGGAACTATGGACATGCAATACAACCAATATTGTTTATTTGATATTATGTCCATGTAACTTAGGTTACGTTGGAGAAACCGCAAGAACTATGAAACTCCGCGTAACGGAGCATAGATCTGCGATTAAAACAAAAAAATTTACAGCACCACTGGCATCCCATTTTTCTGAGTTCCATCATTCTCCGTCTCAGATCCGTTGGCGCATCCTAGAAAAGATTCATATAGCCAACAACAACGGCGGAGATAAAATTAGGAAAAAAGAGAGCTTTATTGGATCTTTACTCTTAATACATTTACCCATGGCTTAAATAATGACCTACCGTGGATAAATGCTATCTTATAACAAGAAAGATTGATGCCTCTGTCTTTATATCTCTTTAATTTGGGCAAATGATAGGATTAGTCAAATAATATATAGTCCCCCGTATATTAAGACCTTTCCATATATGACGCCAGCAGTAGGCATACCCATCTTATTTACGGTACTCACTTATTCATTTTTCATTTTTTCTTTGATAAATAAACAGTAAACAAATCAAAAATAAACCTAAAATAAACATTAGAAAAGCTAAATACTCATGACTGGTCAATACCGGGCATCTAGCGATATGAAGTCTTGTCGCTTTAAGATGCACGAGAAAACCAGGTGAACCAATTAGCTGCCTTGATAAATAGACCAATAAGAAAGCGCCAAACAAATCCTTTGCCCGAATATCGGAACCGCCGGGACACCACTCAAGCCGGTCCGTCTCATATAAGAGGAACACAGGTAAAACTTTTGCAGCCTTGCACCAAACGTGTAAAGCTTTCCTTAGTTTAAACAGGCTGGCCACGATATAACGTTAGCTACGTTCGTTTTTATCGTTTCAGCTGCCTTGATATTAGACCAATAAGAAAGCGCTAAACAAACTCTTTGCCCGAACATCAGATACCACCAGGACGCCGCCTTAGCCGGTCTGTTTCAGATAATACAAACACAGGTAAAACTTCTGCAGCTCTGCACCAAACGCGTTAAGCTTTTCTTAGTTGTAAATATGCTGGCCATGATATAACGTTTGCTGCATTCGCTTTGCCATTTCAGACCACATATGCCGTATAAATGCTGGGATTAACCATTGGCATTTATCGCAGCAGGTCGTCCACCCCGAGAGACGATTTAGGTAAACAATAGAGTCACCTTTGAATAGTAAAACCGTAACATACCTCAAAGATTTAATATGACCGGTGAACAAAATCTTTTTTCTTTATAGATGTATGACCACATGTATTTTTAATTCGTATCGGATACATACAGAGTATGGCACCTAAAAACAGCGAAAACTAAGGATTTTCTGGTAAACGCGGTAAGGAAAGGATGTGGTTTGATTAAGGACATGTATATGCAAACAGTAAACAAGTAATCAATGTGCTTTATTATAACTTATGCTTCAGATAAATAAAACGCATGCAGTATAAAACCAAACTTTACCTACTGCAATACTACCAGCGGCTCTATAGACTAAAACTGTAATATAAAAGCTAAAACAGTGGTATTTTTACAGAGCATGTACTGCATTAAATAGAGTTTTCAGATGATCAGTTACTTTTGTAGTGGCAGGTATTCGTTTCTGTGCCTCTAGTAATGATAGGAAATGTAAAACCAACCATATATGAGTGGACAAATATGAATAGGGTAATCAAAGGTAGTAAGTCAAAGTTTATGTTAGAAATTATAAATAAGTAATACCTGCCTTAATAAAATAAACTTATAAAAATACTGCCTGTTGAATAATGAGGTTCACCTGATTCACTTACAGTGATCTAAATATTTTGGCCTGACTATAACAATCCCGTGCCGCGAATGAAGTAGCCTACTGGATGTTTAGCGAGTCTAGGTGACCACTATATCTACATACAGAGTTTGAAATCCAAGTCAATCTGAGCTTCCTTAAAAGTCGGGTAAGCATATTCAATTAATTTGACAAATGATTACAACTATTTAGTCTCAGCATATAATCAGTGAATAATGTTCTCACATTGCAGATTTGGCCTTCATCGATACTCATATTAATCTCCACGGTATCTTGGCATTTATTCTGTCCTGACCCTTGATATCTATCCTGTTCTGTCCTTAAAATAGGTAAGCTTATCTGATGCCTTTAGACATGAATGATTAGTATAAAAGGTCCATACTAAAATCTTAATAAATGTGAAAGAGACTCTTTACACCCTGACAGTATGCTAAAAATGAACTTAGGTACAACAATTTATATTGCATGTAGTGCAACTGATATTAGGCTAATATCTTAACATAGTAATCAAGGAAAGCAATAATAGCTAATGATTTCTAGTGAACAGCCATTTTGCGAGCCAAATACCCAACCTTACTACACTTATATCTTTTTCTGTTGTCTTTCTTATTAACCTGGCTGTTTACCCTGGTTATGTAATTCTTTTTTCCCCTTTATCCTCTGTTTTATTCTGTCAGAGTTAGGTTGTCTATATATATATCACAACCAGTAAATGAGATGAACAGTATGCTATTATCCAAATGAAATAAGTTGCAACTGAAGAACTGTTGTCTATGTGTAAAAGAAAGATATGGTTACATTTCGTGAATTGTGTAGTCCATGGCAACTATGTATAGGATAGACACTATTATGTTTGGAAGCGGTATTATCAAATCGTGTTGATAACCAGTATCTAGCACATGTTATAAAAGCCAGAACACTAGCTGTTTTGTACACAGAAATATAATATTGTAAAAATATATTTTTTATAAATATCTTTTACAGCACGATGGTACAGTCCTGAGGAAGGCACTTAAATAGTGTTGAAACGCGTAGACAGGAGACAGGAAACCATCCAACAGTTTTTACATTTATGAATTATTTGAATGATTGAAGTTATGCATATGATGTAATGCTACAAAAAACTTTTTTATCTTTTGTGTATAATTATGTATCAATTTTATCAAATATCATGTTAGTGTAATAAGTATTAAATTTGTATCCTAATGTGTACAAACAGTAGTGGAATATCATTTCTCTACGTGGTCTAAGCCACCTTTTATGTGTTAGCTGGTTCCAAAAATTTGCCTGGGTATTTTACTCACACATACTCGTATTACAAAGATCCACACGAGTGGCCTCTTTCAATCTTCTTTTTGTTTCAAATAGAACCTGCTATCCCTTTAACCATGCCTCAGGCCTGCCAGGTTCCATGCTTTGGCTCTTATCATCAACCTTGAACCATCTCCATAACTTGGAAGCTCCGAAGACTTCACAGCTTGAAGTTTCCCACATTTTGATGGCCGTGGATTCAGGTTCAACTTGATAACCCAACTCTACTCAGTGGGAATTTTGCACTTCAAGCCACTTCTGTGCAGCTCGTCACCTTCTGATACTGATTCAGCCAAAAACCTTGCATCAAATTCCAGTGTTAATCATCACCAGAGACTAAACTTACCTTTGTCCCCTCGAGCATAGCTACCGAAGTCAGCTACAATTTTGTAGGTGACTTCCTGATTGATTCAGTGGATCTGCTCTTTTTTTTTTATTCATTTTCCTTTTTGTTTGGTTTTGACTTCCACTGTTTTGCTTTACCTTCGAGCGTGCCTTAGGCCATACTGCTCAAGCCACGGTACAAAAAGCGAGCTAAGAACACTTTAGTAGAAGAGACATTTACCTTTGCTGACCAAAGTTTGGGAAAAGCAAAGCAGGCTGACTCCAGAAAGCACACTAAGGTTACTCTCTTAGGTGGCATCTGCACCACCTGTAGATGCAAAAAGCAAAGATTATGAGGGAAGCTGTTGGTATCTGTGCCCCCAGAATTTGAGACTGCCTCCCTCTCTCAAACAGTTGAAAGAGCTAATAATGCACCCGCCAGAGATTCATGTCTCAGCAACTAAGACTGCTTGCTCCTGCCATACAACACACCCACTGTTACCTGAATCCCTTTACCTGCTACATAAACAAGTTGTGCTGTGCGTTGTGAACAGGCTTTCACCCCCTTTGTATGTAAATGAGTTTCTGTGATCAGACACCCCAGGCTCCCATTTCTTCTAGTGCTGTGATAATGTGAGAACGGTAACGAGATCACAAACAAGGGCTGTATTGTGAAATAATCATCTTCCAAGTCACACAGTAGTTTGTAGTTCTTTACTAGTCTTTTAAATGTACATCCCCCTATCCCGTTCCAAGGTAGAGTATAGTTTGCGAAGTGCGACTCTCTTGTGGCCCGCTCCCCAGATTAAGTCCATAAGAACAGAAACTGAGTCCAATTTCCTGAAGAAGTGCCGAGGCAGGTAAACTAGAGGGGTGGAGAAGCAGTATAAATGTATTAACAGCATTTTTGCAACTGCCACTCTACCCATGG
Source organism: Lissotriton vulgaris (assembly GCF_964263255.1). Classification (NCBI taxonomy): domain Eukaryota; kingdom Metazoa; phylum Chordata; class Amphibia; order Caudata; family Salamandridae; genus Lissotriton; species Lissotriton vulgaris. The sequence continues at coordinate 171,149,634 of NC_141685.1, forward strand.
GTTGATAGTGGCAGGGAGCCCCAAAACTACAGGGATCTGCTAACATTGGACATCACCTAAGTTGCCCTGTATAAGTTGTTGTTCGGTGTAGTAAGTTCACCCCTAAATACCTCAAGATGTCAGGGTGCCACCCCAGTGCTAATTGGGGCAGCACTTCCTGTTCTAAGTTGTGAGTTGGCGCATGGGATATAAGCTGGATTTGGTCCAATTTAGCCTTAGTCTAGGAGCTCTACCAAAATCGTCTAGAACCTCCATCACCTGCGGTAGATACGAATGCACGTTCCTGAGGCACACAAATTTATCATCAGCATACAGTGAAATGACCTCCCAATTTGGCCCACTCTGTATACAGATTGCTGAGTCCTGCGAACGAAACAGGCCAGTGATCAGGTCCATGACTACAAGGACGCCAAAAATTTTATGTTGAATAATAATGGAACCTGTACTTGCGGGTTGGGTACCCACTGCGATATTGTACACATTTTATTAGATTGTATGATGTTTTTAGATTTACGAAAATAATTTTTATGCCCGATTTTTAAAAAATACAGGATCAGAAATAGGATGCAAGCTGCTAGCTTTATAGCTGAAATGAGGTATCTAGATATTGCTTGTGCTATGGGGAAATTTTTGTGTAAAGTCAAGTTGTTTCTAAAGTGTTCAGAGTAAATATCTTATGCGGCGCTCATGGGGGGAGGATGAGCCTGTACATGTAAAGGTTAACGTTATGATTTGGAACCTTTGGAATTGATTTGATGCTGATGGAAATTACCTGACTTAATTACCCCTAGGGGTATTTTTGTATTTAGTACGAAGGAATGTACTATTTTATGGGAAGTACAAATGCCATGTTTTTAATAGGATCTTGTTCAAGTTTTAACAGTAATTTTATGTATAGGATATACTTTTAAGGTTGTAATTAACCAAATAAAGTTTTCTTACTGACAAAAGTCCATGACTAGGGCGAAAGTAATTGGCAGCGGGCATCTTTGCCACATCCTTCAAAAGAAACTGAGATCTCTGCCTGTCCGGATGTGGGCCAGTGGGTTGGTGTAGAGGAGATTTATTCAGTGCAGTATTTCTGCACCTAGTATCATGCACATCAGCACTTTCGTTAAGTAAAACTACCTCAGGGTGTTGAAGGCCTTCTTTATATCTAGTGCGAGTGCTGTTTATGGAGACAAATTCATGAAGATTCTTTCCCATCATCCGGAGAGGCGCCATAGGTTTAGACACGTTGTTCTCCCAGGTACGAAACCATTCTGGCCTTGGAGCCAATGTAGAGAGACAGGGGAGCAACCTGTTTGCAAGGACCGTCCTGCGAATTTTGTGGTCGGTGTACAGTGGCCAGTAGGAGCGTAGCTCCAGGGGGTCCCTGTTGGGCTTAGGCAGGACCAATATCATAGCCTCCCATAGGGATCCCAGCAGTGTGCCCTCCTGCTGGGCTGGTTGGTACATTTGGAGTAGCTTTGGATAGAGGGTTGCTCTATAGGTGAAGTAAAAGTCCACCGAGAACCCGACCATCCTAGGAGTTTTGTTGCATGTGATCTAGTCAATAATTAAGCCAATTTCCTCAGTGGTCAGAGTTTCAACTGGTGTATGTCCCTGAAGGGGGTTAAGTCTGCGGATCGTCAGTCTATTCAAATACTCATCTAATTGAGATTGCACTCCCAACACAGCCTGGTATACAGACGTCTGGTACTACAGGAAAGCCTGGTTTATATCTGTTTGTACATTCAATATCTCTCCCACCGGGGATCTACTGGCTATTCTGGAGGTCTTTGGGGTCAAGAAGCTTAGAAGCCATGCTAGTGCTTGATAGTGTAGTGTTCCTAGTCTGACCACCGCCTCACTTTACTCCTTTTGGAGAGGGTTGATTCTGGTCTAGTTTCATGCAGCTACCCCAGATATATTTCCGTTGTTCATATTGTTTGTTCAAAGGAGAGGTTCTGTCTCGCAAGGTATGTTTTACACCGTGCTACATCTTGATGCACAGGCCTTATGTGAGACCCTTAAAGGTATCCCACTCTATCACTGTCATAGAGGCAGTCCCTTCATTCTCCTGAAAGATGGCGATATGTGTACCTTCAGTATCACAGAAGACTCTGTCCTGTAGGGCCGGGGCATACAGCCTCCTAGTAGGTACTGGTGCATGTCATCTGCCCCACTGAATCATCATTTTGAGGTGGTTGTGGTCCAAAAATGTGTGGCCTAGACATTCAGGTCACAAGACCAAGGAAGCCACAGAGGGATTACATAGGAGCAAGCCGATTCTGGTGGGCAGTTAGTGTACTGATGAGAACAATTAGTATTCTTGTGTACAAGGATTCATCTGTCACCAGATGTTGCACATCTGGGTAAGCATAAGCCCGTCCACAATACATGGTTCATTCTGATTGCATTCCCGGTTTGTGGTGGGTGGAAGGATCTCTCTAGGGAGGTGTCATGGGCAGAATTAAAGTTCCCACCCCATATACTCAGCGTTGCCAGGGCTTGTATCAAGGGCTTGGATGAAGTACACCTGTCTCAAACTCAACACAGACAAGATGGAAGTCCTCATTTTTGGGAACAACACCTCACCATGGAATGACCCATGGTGCCCACGGATCTCGGCACCCCTCCCCCGTATCAACATACCATGCCCACAACCTCTGCATTATTCTGGATAGCAAGCTATCCATGAAGAAACAAGTCCATGCAGTCTCATCCACCTGCTGCCACACCCTTCGCACGCTCCACAAGAGCTTCAGGTGGCTCCCGGCAAACACCAGAAGGACCATCATGCAAGCCCTCATCACTAGCAGACTGAACACTGGAAACCCATTCTGCGTAAGAATCACTGCATGCCTCCAGATGATTCTCCAGACAATACAGAACTCAGTGGTAAGACTCATACTCAACCTCCCAGAATGACACACGTCACATCTCAAGAAACTACACTGGCTCCCGATTCAGAAGAGATGCCAGTGGAAGATGCTGACTCATGCCTCAAGACCTTGCGCAACGAAGGACCAGCATACCTCAACAAACGCCTGACCTTCCACCAACCGACCAGACAGCTTTGATCAGCTTCCCTCTCCCTCGCAGACACCCCACAGATCTGCTGAGCCAACAGCAGAGGACGCCATTGGAATCGCTGCAGCTCAACAGTTTCCCAACAAAAGCTTCACTCATCTCCTGTGGACGGCAGCCTTGACACCAACACCGACACTGGCAGTGTAGGGCGTTAGTTCTATTGAAGTTCAAGCCAACTCTGGGTCCTAGTGGTGTTTCTGGGGTCAGATCACCTTGTCCTCTGTCATCAGGGCAAGAGCAGGGTCCAATCACAGTTCTACTGGAATTTTCTTCAAGGCGAGGGCCAACTCTCCGTGCAGCAAGGCTCCCCCGAAGGGTGGGTGATGGGGTGGGGCTGCTGCAAGATTCCAGTTCCACTATGACCCTGGCTTGTTTTGCATGCTGCTTGCCCATTTGTAGGCTTGCAGTAGGAAGACCTACGCAGCCCTCTCTTCAAACAGGGATTTTGCCACTCTTGTCATGGGAGGGTACAGCTTGGGTCCTGGGATAGGGTCATCACTCAGCTGGTGATGACCCTATCCAACTCCTGGAAGAGGCGGCGCCTGTCTAGGGGAATTAGCAGGCTGGATGAATAACAACTACCTCCGCCTCAATGGGAGCAAAACCGAGCTTCTAGTGATGGGGAAACACCGTCAATCTGGTCTTCAGCATGGTGGCCACCCGAATTAGGGCCCACTCGCAACCCCTCTGAGCAGGTGAAAAACCTGGGTGTACGACTGGACGCCAATCTTTCCTTTGAACATCATATCAGAGGGGTTGCAGGCAAGTGCTATAGCATTCTAAAAAGACTTCGTAAAACCTTGGACCTACTCCCCGTCACTGGTAGAAACACGCTAATACATACCCTTGTCACCTCCCATCTGGACTATGGGAACTCACTGTATATCGGTCTGAGTAAGAAAGGACTGCACCAACTTCAGTGCGTTCAGAATGCGGCTGCTAGGTTGGCATTGTATTGTGTTCAAAACTATGTGTATGGCACAAGGAATTGCACAGGGAAAGGGACATATATACCTACAAAATATGCTGACCATGTATCGTCCTAAGCGGCTACTGAGATCCCTAGGTAGTATTCTTTTCCAGGTCCCGCGTATTTACAGAGCACGGATGGGCGGTCGCTCTTTTAGATACCTTGCCAGTAATCAGTGGAACACACTTTCGATTGAGCTCCGTAAGGAACCATCTGAGGTGAGGTTTGGTCAGGAATTGAAGACTCACCTATTTCCCAAGTAGTTGGGTCCGATTTCCGGTAGGCCCTTTCTTGTGCTTCCAGACGGACAGTTGTGGAAGCTCTTTTATGGTCTGTATCAATAGTGCGGGGACACACTGATTTATGTGTAACCAGGCGCTTTATAAACTTTATTATTATTATTGTTATAAGGTCGATCTCTTACTGCCAAGTAGTGTGTCAAGGAGCCATTGTTCTAAGAAGAGCTCCATGTTAGGGCGCTCGGCCCCCTCTGGGAGTCCCACCAATCTTATGTTGTTTCTCCGTGACTCTCTGCATCTTCCACCCTGTCTCACAGCTTTGCAACCTTCACAAGCAGGGCCTTGAAGTGTGACTGCATCTCCGTCAGTGTGGGGTGCATTCCCACCAAGGCACACTCGTACTTCTCCAGCCTGAATCTAAGGTTGATCTGGTCAGCCCGAGGCAGCCCCACCTCCATTGCCAGAGCGTCCAGTTTAGGTCTGAGTGTGGCCTTCACATTTTTGATTGCTCGCAAATGTTTGTCAAAGTGCTCTCCCTGGGCATGTGAACTCTGTGGGGCAGTGGTCTGTAGTGCCTCTTGATGGATGAGAGGATGGCGAGGTTCCTTCCCCCCACTGTCCCGGTCCCCCTTGTGCTGCAGTTTCTTGACCATCTTTGTGCCGGAGTGAGTCGAGAGTGGTCGGCATCTGAAGTGATGCGAGGGCTTAGTGCGCAATCCTCTAATCAATAGGACGTATCCGCCCCAGCAATCACTGCTGCCAGGTAGGTGTAAGGAATCTCCCCTCTGGTACCCCACTCTTCACCCCTCTCATCAATGGGACACAGCCGTCCCAGCAATCACTGCTCCCAGGTAGGTGTAAGGAATCTCCCCTCTCGCACCCCGCTCTTCTGCCCTCTAATCAATAGGACGTGTCCGCCCCAGCAATCACTGCTGCCAGGTAGGTGTAAGGATTCTCCCCTCTCGCACCCCGCTCATCTCCCCTCTAATTAATAGGACACAGCTGCCCCAGCAGTCACTACTTCCAGGTAGGTGTAAGGTATCTCCCCTCTGGTGCCCGCTCTTCACCCTTTGTTCCTCACCAGTGCGATGAAGTAGTCCAATGTTGATGTGCCCAGCTAGGGCACTGTCTACGTGCTGGGGTGGTGATTGTTTCCCTACATTCTAGTAAGGGGGAAGGTCAGCACATGTTTGACCCTTCACGTCACTCTGAATTCTCCATATCCTCCTCGGTCCCACCGGCTCAGGGTATCAGGCTTGCTTAAGTGGTTCTAAGCACATCCCCAGGTGCTAATATGCACTGAGAAAGGGAGCCACAATTTGAGTTCACCAGCTATGCTATGGGGGAGCATCATGCCCAGCCTTCTGTGCCTGTTCCAATGATCAGAGTCCTCTGTTTTGCATAGTAGGGCCCGTGGTCCAAGGGAGGGTGGTGCACCTTGTTGTGGTGTATGGGGACGACCTGCTCAGCATGTATCCCAGGCCTGGATCCTGAGATCAAGCAGAGTGCCTCTTGCCCATGCCCGTCTCTTAGTGGGCATGATGTAAGCAAGCCTCAGCAAGGCCCGCTAGTGCAAGGGGTTCGCCCTTCTCTGCACAGAATCTTCAACCCAGGAAGAAATTGGCACGGAAACTAGAAATACAAAAGATCAAGTTTATTAACCTTTAAAGGTGGTACTACAACTCACACAACAATCTTCAGTATTGTATCGTAGCACACCGAACCAAAGCACATGGCCCCTTTTATACAGAATAGAGGGGCTCAAAAGAAGGCGGCACAAGCACGAAGCACAGTTTTATGACCATATATAGGCATATTCGGAGCACAATCAATACATGGGTGGAGTTAACGGTTCCTGAGACCCCCAAAGCATATTCCTTCGGACATTAATCATAAACAGATGTGGACTCTACTGGGCATGTCCGAACACGTACACAGAGGGCAGATGCTATAAATAGCCTGTTGCTGGGCAGATGCCAAGAGCAGTTGAAACAAGGGTAGGACTGAACCTCGTGGTGAGCACATGGCCAATATGGCCGATTTACAGAACAAAGATGGAGTCCGTTCGGTTGATTCGAATATAGCTAATATGGCATATGTCTTCAGCTAATGCTCAACCCGATCGTCATTAATTTACGACAGGCATCTCCTGCTGGGGGTGCCCCACCGGGGTTATCTAGACCAGCAGCCCTCCAGGCGTGTCTGCAATATCTCCCCCTCTACCACTGCCGACCGGCCCTGGCCTCAGGTGGCCAGAGCCATCCATGGGAGGCCACGGCTCCAGATGCACGCAGGCTGCGGCTCTCTGATGGCCAGAGCAATCCATGGGATGCCTCGGCTCCAGATGCACGCAGGCTGCGGATCTCTGATAGCTAGAGTAACCCATGGGAGGCCAAGGCTCCAGATGCATGCAGGCCGCGGCTCCCTGATGGCCAGAGCAATCCATGGGATGCCACGGCTCCAGATGCACGCAGGCTGCGGATCTCTGATAGCTAGAGTAACCCATGGGAGGCCAAGGCTCCAGATGCATGCAGGCCGGGGCTCTCTGATGGCTAGAGCCATCCATGGGAGGCCACGGCTCCAGATGCATGCAGGCTGTGGCTCTCCGATGGCCAGAGCAATCCATGGGATGTCCCGGCTCCAGATGCACGCAGGCTGTGGATCTCTGATGGCTAGAGTAACCCATGGGAGGCCAAGGCTCCAGATGCACACAGGCTGTGGCTCCCTGATGGCCAGAGCAATCCATGGGAGGCTACGGCTCCAGATGCATGCAGGCCGCGGCTCTCTGATGGCCAGAGCAATCCATGGGAGACCACGGCTCCAGATGCATGCAGGCCGCGGCTCTCTGATGGCCAGAGCAATCCATGGGAGACCACAGCTCCAGATGCACGCAGACTGTGGCTCTCTGATGGCCAGAGCAATCCATGGGAGACCAGGGCTCCAGATGCATGCAGACTGTGGCTCTCTGATGGCCAGAGCAATCCATGGGAGACCAGGGCTCCAGATGCATGCAGGCCGCGGCTCTCTGATGGCCAGAGCAATCCATGGGAGACCACGGCTCCAGATGCATGCAGGCCGCGGCTCTCTGATGGCCAGAGCAATCCATGGGAGACCACAGCTCCAGATGCATGCAGACTGCGGCTCTCTGATGGCCAGAGCAATCCATGGGAGGCTCCGGCTCCAGATGCACGCAGGCTGCGGATCTCTGATGGCTAGAGTAACCCATGGGAGGCCACGGCTCCAGATGCACGCAGGCTGTGGCTCTCTGATGGCTAGAGCCATCCATGGGAGGCCACGGCTCCAGATGCATGCAGGCTGCGGCTCTCTGATGGCCAGAGCAATCCATGGGATGCCCCGGCTCCAGATGCACGCAGGCTGCGGATCTCTGATGGCTAGAGTAACCCATGGGAGGCCAAGGCTCCAGATGCATGCAGACTGCCACTCTCTGATGGCTAGAGCAATCCATGGGAGGCTACGGCTCCAGATGCATGCAGACTGCGGCTCTCTGATGGCCAGAGCAATCCATGGGAGGCTCCGGCTCCAGATGCACGCAGGCTGCGGATCTCTGATGGCTAGAGTAACCCATGGGAGGCCACGGCTCCAGATGCACGCAGGCTGTGGCTCTCTGATGGCTAGAGCCATCCATGGGAGGCCACGGCTCCAGATGCATGCAGGCTGCGGCTCTCTGATGGCCAGAGCAATCCATGGGATGCCCCGGCTCCAGATGCACGCAGTCTGTGGCTCTCTGATGGCCAGAGGAATCCATGGGAGGCCACGGCTCCAGATGCAGGCAGGCTCCGGCCTCAGATGGCCAGAGCAATCCATGAGAGGCCACGGCTCCAGATGCATGCAGGCTGCGGCTCTCTGATGGCTAGAGCCCTCCATGGGAGGCCACGGCTCCAGATGCATGCAGGCTGCGGCTCTCTGATGGCCAGAGCAATCCATGGGATGCCCCGGCTCCAGATGCATGCAGGCTGTGGATCTCTGATGGCTAGAGTAACCCATGGGAGGCCAAGTCTCCAGATGCACGCAGGCTGCAACTCTCTGATGGCTAGAGCAATCCATGGGAGGCTACGGCTCCAGATGCACGCAGACTGTGGCTCTCTGATGGCTAGAGCAATCCATGGGAGGCCACGGCTCCAGATGCAGGCAGGCCCTGGCCTCAGATGGCCAGAGCAATCCATGAAAGGCCACCGCTCCAGATGCACGCAGGCTGCGGCTCTCTGTTGAGGTCATGGCACACTGGAGAGTCTCACAATAGTGAGGACCTCCTCTACGTCCATGTAGTCTGTAGTGATCGTCGTTGTCTCTTATGTGTGGAGAGCTGTCAAGATGATTTATTTATTTATAAAGTTTTACATAGCGTGAACATGATCCCGATGGATATCAGAGCGCTTTACAGTCGGAGGGATAGGAAGGTAACAGTTGCGTTACTTGGGTAGAATTCATACTAGTTACCACTGAAGCTCTGCAGGCTGCAGCAAGTGAACAACTTATCCTGATCAACCACCCAAACCAGTACTAGTAAACCAGCAAGCACAGAAGCGGAGAGAGGGCGGCCCTTCGATGCAAGGATTCAAGCAGATCTAGTACTGTGAATCCTTCATTGAGAGAGCCAATAGTCTTTTGCCTAACTCCTGAGGCGGAAGCCGGGAGCAACGCTTGACCTTTTAAAACTGTTATTGTGTACTGCCTGTATTACTGCTTTTAAATTACTGCATTTGCACTTCGCTCTTTGCGCGCATTACCCACAGTCTGCCAGCTAACTCCTGAGGCGGAAGCCGGGAGCAACACTTGTTCTTTTAACATTATCATTGTGTTTTTAATTTACTACTGACTGTGAATTATTGCATTTGCACTTTAGCACTCACTTTTTCGCCGCACTGTCTTGCCTGTTTTCCCGAGCAGCCTACTAGGTGCTGTTACCGGGACTGACAGGGGGTCCGCCATCTTGGGGATAGCCCAGGGTTGGCGTTGCAGCTTTCTCGCGCACGACCCTTAGCACAGTATAAATGTGCATCCCCCCCGGCCGCGCAAAGGTAAGCCCGTCTGCGCCTGTCCACGACAGGCCGGGGCTAGGAGCCACCCCCCCTGCCTCTTTCCTGAATTACAAAACAACAATAGGAGAGGCAGGGAGATTAAGGAACACTCTCTTAGTCCCCGGTTAATACGCATAAACAAAAGAAGAGAGGTTAAATAGGTCTCAAAAAGCCACAGAGACGGAGCGATGCAACAGGGGAATCACACACCCACTTTGGGTGGATAAGAAAGCCCTCACACACCGACCTAGTCAGTGTCATGCTTCATCATAGGGCCCCACCAAAGAGGCCGAATACCTCTTTGGTGTGCTACGACGCCAGAAGACTGCGGAGCTGGTTGTGTGAAAAGGGCGTGCAGTGAGGTATAAAAGTAAAAGTGCCTAAAGGGTATCTTCAAAAAATATTTTAATGGTTGATCCCTAAGACACGATTAAAAGGGTTATGTGTCTGAATTTGCTGCCAAAGGTAATGGATTGGTTAATTCAGAATTTTAGTTAGTCAGTCAATATGTTTCAGCCTTTACAGTGGTTTACATTTACCTAGGCATTCATCAGGAATAGTTTATACCCCGGCGGTATAGACTCTCTAATCGTCCACCCTGACCTGGGGGCGTGAAAGTGAAAAAATCAAAAATGTGATAAAGTGCATAAAAAAGGGGGGAAGAGCAGGTCGCTCATTCCAAAAATACTCCTAATTTAGGAGTGTTTCTGCACCTGTAAAACAAATAACACAGACAAACGAAGAAGACATACACACAATTAGTTGTAGGTATAGGTCATTGCATTTGTCCAGGGTGCTCCATAGTTGTGGCAAAGGTAGTGTTCCCAAATAAGCACTAAAGTTAACACCATCCAAATAGCCCTATAGGGATGATACCACTAACTATAGGAAGTGAAGTGGAAATAAGTGCTTAAAACACGCAAAGTCGCTAGAAGGGGATAAAAACACGATAAAAAGCATTCCATAGGAGGGATCAATGGACCAAAGGTCTGTGACCCCACCGAATAGTTCATAAATTCAAATAGATATCTCACTTTAGATTATAGCGCTAACTGCACCATGGGTCTCGGGAGGGGGGTAGGAGCGTACCTGGCACATCCTGTAAGTAGAAAGCAAAGGCTTGAAATACATTGGATCGGGTTTTACTTAGCTCGATCGCGTCGATGAAGTCAAATCGTGGTGGTACAGCACCTCACGCCCTCAACGTTCGCAACCCGCTTTTGCACCTAGCATAACCTCAGGACCGGACCCCGACGATGGGGAGCGGGGCCGGTTTCTGAGTTTAAAAGCGTTTCCTCGTTGTTTCTCGCTCTTCCGGGTGGGCGTGTCCCGCATCAGAGCGAGGCTTGCAACGTGCCGGCCCGAGTTAGGTGGGCGTGGCACGTCTCAAAGGGAGGCTTGGATTCAGTGGCCAATGGGAGCGGGCATGTTTCCATGGCAGTCCTGCGGTTTCAATGTTCGAAATGAAAACTTTAAGCGATCCATAAGCTGCCCAACTTACACCGCAAGCAGCGATGCAATGATGCAATAAGCCATAAGTTAATTGCGGGGCAGACTGCCCAGAGTGTAAAAGGATAGTAAGAGTTGCCAAGTCATCCAAGTACATAAGCTAAGGCACGGGGCATAAGTATGCAATCAGTGTGACATCAAAGCTACACAGGGGTGGCGGTGTCACTGAATTGAGAATATTAGATAGGTAGTATCAAGGGAGGAGAAACCTCTTAAGTGAAAAAACGGTGGTGGAGAAAACCACTGCATTTGGTATGCAAAAACAGTTGTACACGAGCCCAACAAAGACTACAGGGTAAATAATGGTGACTGCTGCTGTAACATGTGTCATGGACCACCTTGTTACCCCAGGACTGTATTCCACGGGATGTCATTGTTCAACCCAACAGTATTGGTACGCAAACGATAAACCCAGCGCTGTTCTTTTTCAAACAGCCTGCTCGTGATGTTAGTGGTACCAGTGATTGCTTCTAAAATTGTCCATTTCATGTCATTGGTGGTGTGATTGCAATCCAGAAAGTAACGACTCAGCTTCGTTGTTGCTTTTTTGCACCTGATATTACTTCGGTGCTCACAGATACGCTGTTTCACATTGCGTGTGGTGATGCCAACATAGCGTGAGGGACATCCAGCGTCACCACTGGTGCAGTCCACCCCGACTTATCTAAGAGATACTAAGAGCCTTTTACGGCTCCTCTCAGACATCACCTTCGCGGAAAACTCAGTCACTTTGTTGACGCTGGATGTTGAAAGCCTCTATACGAGCATCCCCCAGGACGACACAATCAAAGTCCTGGGAGAGTCACTGAACTCAATTGAGTGGAAATATCAGACACCCAAATCAATCATCATCGAGTGTGCTACTATAGCCCTCAAAGAGAATTTTTTCTCCTTCAAGAACAAGTTGTTCTCCAATGCTCAGGTACATCTATGGGCAGCACTTTTGCCCCTAGTGTGGCTGGACTCTATGTGGCTGATTTTGAAGCAAAATACATCTTGCCGCCATCCGCAGAATTCTCGCCTTCCATGCTTTTATGGAAGCGCTACATTGACGATATTTTGCTTCTATGGACAGGCAGTGACAGTGACCTTGAGTCATTCCTGGTATGGATCAACACCCTTGACCACAACCTTAGGTTCACTCACACCACCACCAAAACTGACATTGTCTTTCTCGATGTAGTGGTCTAACCACAAAAACTCATCACAAACCAACAGCCAAGAATAATCTACTAGAGTTCAGTAGTTTCCATCCCCGCCCTCTGAAGGAGAATCTTCCATATGGTCAATATTTAAGACTGAGAAGGAATTGCAGTACTCTGGCGGATTTCAAAGAACAGTCTTCTGGACTAACTGAGAAACTGAAAGATAGGGGTTACCCAACATCAACCTTAAACAAGGGTTTCAAGAGAGCACGAAACCAGCCGAGAGAGGCCTTGTTGGAAGAGAAAACCAGTAACCAAGAAACAATACCACTCACTTGTGTAACTACCTTCAATAGCCTGTCTAACCTCATGAAAAAGACAATAAACAAGCATTGGAGTATCATAAAATCCTCAAAAGAGGATTGGGAAAAGCCTTTCTTTTCTTTCAAGAAGGGTCGAAGTCTGAAGGATGCCTTAGTTCACACCCGCCCAAAAGAAAAGACACCCCCTAAAATCCCTACAGTCACGGCGGCATGGGGTTTACCTCAAATCACAGGGCACTACCCCTGCTCGGATTGCAGCGTGTGCCACCTAACGGAGGCATCAAAAACACTCTCGTTGGAGCAAGGAAAAATCTGGACCCAGGTAGCACATACGAACTGCAACTCAAACAATGTGGTGTATCTAATCACGTGTCCCTGTGCCTTACGCTATGTTGCATTGACCACACGCAAAGTGAAACAGCATATCTGTGAGCACCGAAGTAATATCAGGTGCAAAAAAGCAACGACGAAGCTGAGTCGTTACTTTCTGTATTGCAATCACACCACCAATGACATGAAATGGACAATTATAGAAGCAATCACTGGTACCACTAACATTACGAGCAGGCTGTTTGAAAAAGAACAGCGCTGGGTTTATCGTTTGGGTACCAATACTGTTGGGTTGAACGATGACATCCCGTGGAATACAGTCCTGGGTTAACAAGGTGGTCCATGACACATGTTACAGCAGCTGTCACCATTATTTACCCTGTAGTCTTTGATGGGCTCGTGTACAACTGTTTTTGCATACCAAATGCAGTGGTTTTCTCCACCACCATTTTTTCACTTAAGAGGTTTCTCCTCCCTTGATACTACCTATCTTTTACTCTCAATTCAGTGACACCCCCACCCCTGTGTAGCTTTGATGTCACACTGATTGCATACTTATGCCCCGTGCCTTAGCTTATGTACTTGGATGACTTGGCAACTCTTACTATCCTTTTACACTCTGGGCAGTCTGCCCCGCAATTGACTTATGGCTTATTTCATCATTGCATCGCTGCTTGCGGTGTAAGTTGGGCGGCTTATGGATCGCTTAAAGTTTTCATTCCGAACATTGAAACCGCCGGGCTGCCGTGGAAACATGCCCGCTCCCATTGGCCACTGAATCCAAGCCTCCCTTTGAGACGTGGCACGCCCACCTAACCCGGGCCGGCGCGTTGCAAGCCTCGCTCTGATGCGGGACACGCCCACTTGGAAGAGCGAGAAACAACGAGGAAACGCTTTTAAACTCAGAAACCGGCCCGCTCCCCATCGTCTGGGTCCGGTCCTGAGGTTATGCTAGGTGCAAAAACGGGTTGCGAGCGTTGAGGGCGTGAGTTGCTGAACTACCACGATTTGACTTCATCGACGCGATCGAGCTAAGTAAAACCCGATCCAATGTATTTCAAGCCTTTACTTTCTACTTACAGGATGTGCCAGGTACGCTCCTACCCCCCTCCCGAGACCCAAGGTGCAGTTAGCGCTATAATCTAAAGTGAGATATCTATTTGAATTTATGAACTATTCGGTGGGGTCACAGACCTTTGGTCCATTGATCCCTCCTATGGAGTGCTTTTTATTGTGTTTTTAACCCCTTCTAGCTACTTTGCGTGTTTTAAGCACTTATTTCCACTTCACTTCCTAGAGTTAGTGGTATCATCCCTATAGAGCTATTTGGATGGTGTTAACTTTAGTGTTTATTTGGGAACACTACCTTTGCCACAACTATGGAACACCCTGGACAAACGCAATGACCTATACATACAACTAATTGTGTGTATTTCTTCTTTGTTTGTCTGTGTTATTTGTTTTACAGGTGCAGAAACACTCCTAAATTAGGAGTATTTTTGGAATGAGCAACCTGCTCTTCCCCCCTTTTTTATGCACTTTATCACATTTTTGACTTTTTCACTTTCACGCCCCCAGGTCAGGGTGGACGATTAGAGAGTCCATACCGCCGGGGTATACACTTGTCCTGATGAATGCCTAGGTAAATTTAAACCACTGTAAAGGCTGAAACATGTTGACTGACTAACTAAAATTCTGAATTAACCAATCCATTACCTTTGGCAGCAAATTCAGACACATAACCCTTTTAATCGTGTCTTAGGGATCAACCATTAAAATAATATTTGCAGATACCCTTTAGGCACTTTTACTTTTATACCTCACTGCACGCCCTTTTCACACCACCAGCTCCGCAGTCTTCTGGCGTCGTAGCACACCAAAGAGGCATTCGGCCTCTTTGGTGGGGCCCTATGATGAAGCATGACACTGACTAGGTCGGTGGGTGAGGGCTTTCTTATCCACTCAAAGTGGGTGTGTGATTCCCCTGTTGCATCGCTCCGTCTCTGTGGCTTTTTGAGACCTATTTAACCTCTCTTCTTTTGTTTATACGTCTTTCCTGAATTACCCCTCAAGTGACCTGCTGAAGATTTGCAGCACTGCTGGACCCCTCAGCCCCCCCACTACTAATCACCTTAGGCGACTTCGCATTTACCAACCATCTCTCTATTACGTCTCATAGACCTCCCTCACCTAGCCAAATCACTATGGACACTCAACAATTACAAATCCTCTATCTCAATACGAGATCGTTAATAAAACACCAATAGGATATCTTCCTTCTATTAACGGATCATAAGCCTGATATCCTTCTGCTCACGGAAACATGGCTCAATGCAGACTCTTCACCAGATGTCCTCGCGGCGCTCCCTGAGAACTATATTTTACAGGTAGACCGTGCCCCAGGCAAAATAGGTAGTGGGGTTGCTGCCATTATTAACAAACAATTAGCATTCACTAAACTGACGTCACTCGACCTCTCAGCAGCCGAAAACATGGTAATTAGGTTTGACTCCGGTCCAGGTACATTTATTTGTGTTCTGATGTACAGACCCCCCCAGACCATAACTTCTTTCCCATTCTCCTTATGCGACCAGTTAGCCACGCTGGTCACCGATTAAACTAGGATCTTGCTGATCGGTGACTTCAACTACTGGCTGGACAACAGGACCAGAGACCCGTCAGCAAGCGAACTTGGGGACCTTCTCACAGGGCTTAACTTTAATCACCATATTGACTCAGCCACCCATATTAAAGGGCACACGTTGGACCAGATTTGGAGCTCCAACCTTAGCGTCTCCGTGCCCATGATCTTGCTGTGCATATGGTCCGATCATTTTCTGGTTCAATTCTATATTTCCATCTCCAAGCCTATCAGGACTACTGATACTAGGAAAGGCATGATTAGGAAGTGGGGATCCCTGGACACCCCAGCCTTCCTTAACAGCTTGCAGAATTCTATCCCCGTCTTTAATGACGATCTTGATCAATCTGCAGCGGATATTTCCGAATGGCTTGTAAAAGCTAGCAATATACATGCCCCTTTGAAAACATCAAAAACACTGCGCCAATCTGACGCTCATAAATGGGTTTCTTCGGACCTCCGGGCCAAGAAACTTGCAATTCGCCAGAAGGAACGCGAGTGGAGAAGGAACTACGATCCCATCGGAAAGACCCAATATCGGACTGCTTGTTCTGCCTACATGAAGGCTATTCTTTTGGCCAAAGCAGTTTTTCTCCAACACCACTGAAAACTCTGTTAATAAGTCAAAGGATATATTTTCCACTGTGGATAGGCTTACTAATCCTGCAAGAACTCAGCCCAGACCCAAAGCTACTCAAGATTTCTGCAATACCCTTAATACCTTAATAATTATTTTCAAGACAAGATTAGGCTCATCAAGACTAGTATCCCTGTTACCTTTCCAATTCCTCTTGATAACGCCCTTTCCCTTAATAAGTCCTCCCTTGACCTCTCCCCCCCCCCTGGATGCCTCAGCCTTGCTTGCTCTCATGGTTAGGGTTAAGTCAGGCTCCCCTCGTGACTGCTGCCCTCCTCATATCTTTAAAAAGGTAATCACTGCCTTTCCTTTGCCCATACTGAATTTTCTCAATAACTCTTTGACATCAGGCAGGGTACCAAGCTCATATAAGGAGGCTGTGGTAATACCCCTGCAAAAAAAACGGGAGTGGACTCTACCATTCTGTCGAACTATAGACTATAGACCTATTTCGCTACTGCCCTATCTGGCCAAGGTCCTGGAGGCCCATGTCACCACGCACCTTTGCAACTTTATTGAGCAGTCCGATTTTTTGGACCCTGCTCAAGCTGGATTTCGTCCAGCACATTCTACTGAGGCAGTCATTACTGCTGTCCTGGACTCCCTACGCCATCATGCGGACCTGGTCGTCCCTCAGGCCCTGGTCCTGCTCCATTTGTCGGCGGCATTTGACACGGTCGACCATGACATCCTTCTCGACCATGTCAAATCAGCCGGAATACGGGGCCCTGCCCATGAATGGGTTAGGTCCTTCTTAAGTGATCGCTCCCAGGCAGTAGGTCTTCCCCCTTTCTCCGCGCCCAAATTACTCACTACTTGTGGGGTCCCTCAGGGCTCCTCTCTATCTCCTATCTTGTTTAACATTTACATGCTCCCCCTGCTACAATCAATAAAATCATTTAAAGTCACCACCTTTAATTACGCAGACGATCTGCAACTCACCTTCACTATTGACGACTCCCCAGAATCTGTCCACCAATTCCAATCTACCATGCTTTTCATAGGTCACTGGATGGACAGTAATCATCTCAAATTGAATCCTGGAAAGACAGAGTTGGTTCTCTTTGGTAAAAGTAAGCTCTTCTGGCCTCCCAAACTTGGTTCACCTCCTAACCCCTCCAAATCTGTGATGAGCCTGGGGTACTCATTGATTATGAGCTATTATTGAAGCCTCAAGTCAATACTGTGGTGTCATCGTGCTTTTCCAGCTTCGGAAAATAAAGAAGATCAGCCGATTGCTCACCCACTCTGCTCTGACCCAGGTTGTAATGGCCCTGGTGCTGTAGCATTTAGACTATGCCAACGCCATCTACCTGGGCCTACCGGCTGTTCTGAGCAAATGTCTGCAGCTGGCACAAAACCAAGCAGCTAGACTTATCTACCGTCTTCCTCGCTGGCAATCTGCCAGACCATTGCTCAGGCAAATTCATTTGCTTCCTGTGTACCCTTTTCAAGGTCGCTTGCATGATGTTTAAAGCCCTTTTTGCACGTAGCCCCACGTTCATTCAGGAACTTTTGCCCAAATACATACCCTCACGCAATCTTCGGTCTGCTTCCCAAGTTCTCTTGACTGTTCCTCGCTTTAGGCTCCAACGTATGGGAGGACGCAGGTTTGCCACAATTGCCACCAAGTTCTGGAATACCCTTACCTTGGATATTCGTTTTTCCACATCCCTTCTCCAGTTCAGGCAACTACTTAAAACGTGGCTGTTTGCACAGACATGGCGTAGTCTTCCTGCTCCCCCTGAGCTTAGTGTCTAAAGTCGATTTGATTCAAAAGTGATTTATTCGGTATATATAAATATAACCATATAGCAGCAAAGAAAATTACATGTACATCGTTAATTTACATCACATCCTAATTTGACAAGTAACAGGTACGAGCAGGGATTAACTCCATCTTAGTTCTAAATTACACATTACACAAACTTAATTCTTAAAAGTAACATATGATAACGATTCAATATAGGGCAACAATAATCCTTATTAAAATACATGGTAACGGTAACTAATAAACAATGTGCAAAATTGGCAATCGCAAAGTGCAATCGTAATCTTCCTGTGCATGTGCAAATTTGGCAGTAACAAAGTGCATTTGAGTAAAAATTCAATGTACACCTTCCTCTTTTGATACATGTGCAATTGGCAATAATAATAAAGTGCATTTATGTTAAACCATACGATAAGTTCATATAATTATCGATTTCCGTGCAAAAATGCATTTTAAAATATATGTAGCCACATAAAAACATATATCTGGGCTCCCTAGGTTAAACATCAGCTGCATCGCTATCTTAGTGCTACGAGTATCACATTTGAAAAAGATGGGCTTTCAATAAAATTTCCTAAAAGGGATATAAAATTTACAAAACAGCATAAAATGGGAGCTACTCTGCTTAGAAATACCATCACAGGGACATAAACATGTACCATGCTGCTTAGTCAATGGGAATGCAACTAAATTATGTGCAATTCCTAGACGTAAACAAGTTAAAACAAAGCGATGAGAGCTTCTGCTAACAACAGTAAGGTACATTTGGAAGCCTTCACTAACATTATGCTCCTGATAAAAGTTAAACATACTTTGTTTTGCACATTCAATCAGTCTAGTACTTCTTTTATGTTTCAGGAATGAAACTTTAAGCTCTTTTTTTGATATTCCCGCCCCCATTTCAGGTTCCATGAAGATGTCAATTTCATAAAGTGTTTTATACCACGATTCAATATGGCAGAGCCAAGGTATACTGGAGCGATGGTCAAGTCTTAAACAGTCATTAATCACGTCCTGTGTAAATTTTGTTTCCTCTTTTGACCAGATCGATCGCCACAGGGCAAGCGGGCGCAAGGCAATTAGATCCTTGACGTAGTTTAAGCCCACTTCCCTATGGACTAATTCATTTGAGAATAAACAAGAAAAGAGAGGTCAAATCAGTCTCAAAAAGCCACAGAGACGGAGCGAAACAACTGGGAATCACACACCCACTTTGGGTGGATAAGAAAGCCCTCACACACCGACCTAGTCAGTGTCATGCTTCATCATAGGGCCCCACCAAAGAGGCCGAGTGCCTCTTTGGTGTGCTACGACGCCAGAAAGACTGCGGAGCTGGTTGTGTGAGAAGGGCGTGCTGTGAGGTTTAAAATTAAAAGTGCCTGAAGGGTATCTAAAAATTGTTTAATGATTGATCCCTAGGACACGGATAAAAGAGTTATGTGTCTGAATTTTACTGCCAAGGTGTGGTAAATTTAAATTACCTATACTTAATTTATGCGGTAAAGTTCAATAAGAATAACTCAGAAAAAATAAGAGGCAGAATCTGTGATATTTGAGGTTTTAAAAGGGGTTTTATTCCTTAAAAAGGAATTGGTTCGAACCAGGCAATCGGATTCCGTCACCACGAAGGTTCGGGAAGGGATAGACAATACTTTATTGACAGATTATCATATATATAGTCAATGCATTACAGTAAAGGCAGATGCAGAAGGCGTAACAGCTGAGAGTAGAAATAAGAATACACATACGTAATGAAAAAGGCGTTACAATAGGCGTGCATAAGGGCGTGTACTAGAAACGTCATTATGAGGATGTCACAGGTGGGTGGATCCATAAGAGAATCCTGCAGTGTCAGCAGAAATACATAGCAGAGATGCGCGCGCAGCAGCATGACGTGTGATTGACGTGTAACTGGAGGGTGAAGGGGACTTGACATTTAGCCCTACATGAGGAGACAGAAGTCTGGGATGTCAGAACAACCTAATCCCAAATCGTATCTAATATCTTGTGTTTAAGGAACTGTACTATCTGGAAGGAAAGGTCTCTCGGGCTCTCGGGCAGAGGCTATTCTATACTGACTGCTAGTGCGTGTATAAGCATCTACGTGTCTGCATGAGATTCGAGGGGGCATGGGCCTACCATGGTAACAGGAGCTATGAATTACTTGCACGGAGACAGTGAGGCCGGGCCCTTTGCTCTGCAACTGGAAGGATGTTTACCTAAACTACTAGACAGGAATGTATTTTTCGAGGAGCGGAGCAGATAACTTGAAGGCTGAATACAGTCTTGGCAGGCAACAGGCCGAGCCAGGCACCGTTAGCCGCGCAGGGAGTAAGACAAAGGTCATGGATACAGATGCAGGTCCAGGCTGGAGCATTCAGAGGCAGAAGGCAGGAAAAGGCTCGATGGCAGAATTCAGGGCCTAACTCGCCAGAGCTGAAAAACGTGAAAAGTACACCATATAAAGACGGTGGCAAGGCATACTTAGGAACGGAATATTCGACCCATTCATGGTGGATCTGAAAGAGGACAAGTTAACGTTGGACGCAAATGTATTTGCGTCTTCATAGCTGGAAGTGGAGAGAACATACATGTACTTGTAGCACGTGCATGGAGCCGTTGGGGTCTAAGATAGGGGACACAATTGATCATAAAAATTCATATTTCCTCATTCCCTCCTTGTCCCCTACGGACCCTTCATGATATATCGATCCTCATGAATCTATCGATCTGTTCACGTAACATCATTTGCTCTTCTTTCTTCTTACGAGATTTTGAATGAGAACTTGAATGTGGAATACATGATGTGGCACACAGGCCGCAAATCGCTGGCCCACATTGTAGACACAGGCAGCAACTGAATACTATGAGAAGGGCAATACCTAGGAAGGATAGGACCTTCCATCCCCAGGCTGACAACACGCTCCAGAACCAACCGGACCAAGTCCAGGTGCCTGGATTCTGGTGTATCTGACTTGCAATCTTATGAAGACGGGTTATGGCTTTATATACTGATGGCGCGTTTTCTGGAATGAAAACACAGCAGCTCGATCCGATGACTCTACAGGCTCCGCCCCTATCGGCCAGAATGATGTCAAGGACAAGACGATTTTGGAGAACAACAATCCGCATCGCAGACTGCTCCTCCGTTAAGTTGCCTAGGGCAGAAGTAGTTTCATTCACTACTGCTTCGAGGGTTCTGGTTAATTTGCGTATCAGTTTACTATTAAAGACAGCACCTATGAAGGGAAAGAAACCTTTATTGAAGTCTGTGTATTGCTCCCATGCCGTTTCAGTGTAATCGACAATCGGGAGATCTCTCTGAGGTCTATTGTGTACTAGATAGGTATTTCTATGATAATCAGGAGGGGCTAGGAAAACAGGTGGCAGAAGGAATGCAATGTAACAGGTACCATCCCAATCTAGACGTAAACGTATATATGCGGTATGACCACAAATGAAGTAGGAATGACGGGAAGCTCTAAATGGAGACTTGCCTTGATCACTGAATTCGATCACAGTAGTACATTTACTATGACCCAGGTGTACTGAACCATTCTTTCCAACACATAATTCACCTTTGACTGGTAATACTGACATAGCAGGCAAGACTGGTGCAGCTTCGGATTCAACATTCAGAATCATGAGGTTAAGTGTAAAGTTACCTAATCCATATACTTCATTTTCTAGATCAGTTCCTGTCCTTTTGGGAAGTCCCTCCTTGTTAGGGTAGCAGGCTTTAAGCAAAACTAAGTTCAGGTTTCCCCATACCCAGTTGCCCTGGTAAACTACGGTATTTGAATCTAAAGAATTAATCAAACTAAACCATGCGCCACATGAACCATTGTGTGTGAACGGGTACGGAAAGAGGGGCAGAACTCCCTTGTATTTCTGGTAGGGAGGGAGTCGGCCACATATCCAACAATTTGTAGCGTTGTTGGTCTGATGGGAGTGATGTAACATACTAATGAATGTGTTGTTGCGCAGCGCAAGTCTGTAGGACAACTCATGCGGAGGTAATTCACTAAAAGAGTGTTCGGCAGTAACATTGAAAGCAGAATGTGCACGCTTGAAAATAGGGTAGTAGATGTGCAATAGTATACTTGCAGCAATAATCAGAAGACTTAGAAAAAACATAATCAATAATGTCACTATACAGTGACTACGAAGTGATTTACAATATGCACGTTTCTTGAGCTGTTTCTGTCTATCTCTCTCTCTATTTCGGTCTAGGGGATACATGTCAGAAACTAATTTAACCGATTCACCTAGGGGAGGACTTAAACAATTAAACTGTCTGACTTGCTAGACCTTAGTTTCAGTTTATATTCCTGGGAAGCAGTTTTCTCGACCAGGGGGAGTTTTGAGTCAGTCTGTGGAGGAGGGCAGGGCTGAGAGTTCAAATCAGAAGGCAGTCCGTGAAATTTCTTGATGTGGCTCGAGTGCAGCCACCCCTTGCGGCCCTCAATCTTCACTGCTGTCCTCGTTGTTAAAAGTACTAATTTTGGTGTCTGCCAACGGGGCTCCAGCGGACTTCTTCGGTCGAAATTTCTTACGAACACATAATCCCCAGGAACCACTTCATGGGGCTTCACCTCGGTGTTGTCGGGAAAGGCTGCAGCTACCTGTGAACGACAAGATTGTAGTGCAGACATCAAGGAGGCAAGGTAATCTGTCAGCATATTACAATCAACATCAGTGATTTTACGAGGTATAGGCGTCCCCCACATATTTGGTGGCCTACCGAAGACCACCTCATACGGGGATAGCCCTGTTCGAGAATGCGCTATCATTCTCATGTAGAAGAGCGCAACTGGCAAAGCTACTATCCAGTCAACGCCTTTCTCTCTGCAGATTTTAGAAAGTCGAATTTTCAGAGTCTGATTATGGCGCTCCACGAGACCTGCTGCCTCGGGATGCCGGACACAGTGGAATTTCCACTGATAGCCTAACAGGAGTGTAATGTGTTTCAGAAGCTCGGATGAGAACGGTTGACCGTTATCTGAGTACACGATACGGGGCAAACCATACCGTGGGAAGAATTCGCGAACCAGCTGCTTGGCAGTGGTCGGAGCAGTGTAATCTGGGACTGGATATGCTTCTGTCCATCGGGAAAGTGCGCATACAACTACGAGGACATATTTGAATCCTCGACAACGTTCCATCTGGATATAATCCATCTGGAGGACTTCAAAACGGTGATCGGGAGGTTGAAATCCACCTTGCTCTACAGGAATGCTTTTACCTGGGTGGAACTGACAACAAATCATGCAAGTACGCACTTTATGTTTGGCTGCTGCTCGTAAGTGTTTATTGAACCAAATGTTTTGAATACTGTCTAGCATAGCTTTTTCTCCTAGATGCGCTGGACTATGTATTGTGTTAATGATGACTTGAACCATAGAGTCGGGGAGAAACCATGTAGATTTTCCCTTCGTCATCCATCCCTGATCTGTTTGGATCCCTCCTAGTTCAGTCCATTTCTTGATTTCATCTGGTGTAGCATGTGTCTGTATGTCAATTACATCATGGACGGGATCCCTGACTGTCATGCAGTGTGTCGATGTCGGAACTATTGTCTTTGTCAAGTCAGTTGCATGAGTCCGATTCTGGGCTGTTTGCTTAGCTGTTCGGTCTGCCAGGTCGTTACCCTGGGAAATGATATCGGTGACTTTTGTATGTGCCTTACACTTCATGATAGATATCGCAGTAGGCAGATGTATTGCATCTAACAGAGCTTGAATGAGGGGACCGTGTTGGATGTTGGCACCGTGAGAAGTTAAATAACCTCTCTCTCGCCAGAGGACTCCGAAGTCGTGTACAACTCCGAAGGCATAACGTGAATCTGTGTATATGTTAACTCTCTTATTTTTGGCTTGAATACAGGCTTGTGTCAGAGCAATGAGCTCTGCTGCTTGAGCTGACAAGGTGTCGATACAATTTGTTTCAATAACTTCGGTGTCTGTAGTGACTGCGTAGGCGGCCACTAACTCTCCTGTACTTGTTCTCATGCATGAACCATCCACATAAAGTGTCAGGTCTGGATCTGGTAATGGAATGTCTGTCAAGTCTTGTCTGGGTTTCGTCGTAATAGTAATAACTTCAATACAATCATGTGCCAATGGGTCTGTTCCACTCAATGGCAGAAGTGTGGCAGGATTTAATGTACTACAGCGTCTGATTTCTATGTGTGGCTGAAACAATGTCAATTCATAACCTGTCAGTCGTGCTATAGTCAAGTGCTGGGTCTGTGTACGGTTTAAAAGAACTTCCACGGAATGTGGAACTTGCACTGTCAATTGATGTCCTAATACTATAGAATCGCTTTGTCTGATTGCTAAAGCTGTTGCTGCAACTGATTTCAAGCACGCTGGCAGAGCCTGGGCTACTGGATCTAATGTGCTAGAAAAGTAAGCACACGTTGTGTGAACCTGCTTGTTCCTGAGTGAGTACTGACAAGGCAGTACCTTCGCGTTCTGTGACAAAAAGTGTAAAAGGCTTACTGTAACATGGTGTTGCTAAAACTGGTGCTTGACATAAGGCTTTCTTTAAGTCTTCAAAAGCTTGTGTATGTTCCTGAGTCCAAGGGAGAACAGTCGATGTCGCTGCCTCCTGGGTTGTCAACTGAATGAGTGGCTTTGCTAGAAATGCGTATTGGGGAATCCATTGTCTGCAGTATGAAGTGAGGCCTATGAAGGCCCGCACCTCCTTTTGTGTCTTGGGTGGTGACATGTTTACAATTAACTGGATGCGGTCAGGTGTGAGCTGTCTCCCCCCTTTGGACAGCAAGTGCCCAAGGTACACAACTTGCTGAACACAGAATTGCAGCTTCGAAGGGGACACCTTGTGCCCCATGTCGGCCAGAAAATGTAAAACTGTCAGTGATGCTTTTTCACATTCAGGTTCGCTTCGGGCGGTGATCAGCAGATCATCGACATACTGAAGCAGGGCAGTGTTAACAGGCATGTGAATACTGTCAAGTTGTCTTTTCAGTGCTTGGCTATAGATGCTGGGGCTTTCTGTGAATCCTTGAGGTGTGCGTGCAAATTTAAAGCTTCGTCCATTTAAACAGAATCCGAACAAATATTGGCTTTCCGGATCGATTGGGACGCTAAAGAAGGCGTTCTTGAGGTCAATTACAGTAAAGAACGCTGCTTCTGAATCAATAGCTGTCAACAATGAAGAGATATCTGGAACCACGGGATACTGTGGTACAATGCATTTATTCAATTCGCGCAGATCAATAACTAATCGATAAACTGGTGGTGCATTTGGATCAGTTCGTTTAAGAATTGGAATGATAGGAGAGTTACATACATTGGAGTCGGTTTCCACGACCACTCCTTGTGCAATGAGCTCGTCAATGATTTGCAGTAAAGCCACTACAGCATCTGGCGGTAACTTGTATTGTCGAATTCGTGGTAATACCACTCCTGCCTTGAGTGTGACTCGATATGGTGTAATGTGCATACAACCTACATCAGTGGGGCCTTGTGCCCATAAATGTGCAGGGACATTCTGTAATCGGTGATCCATGTCTCTCAATACGTAGTGACCTTTAAAGTCACGCAAAAATAGTCGTACTCCTTCTGGAGAACAGCATATTACAGCTCCTAGAGCTTTCAGTGTTTTTATACCTAACAAGTTTTCTGGGCATGATTTTGTAAGCAATAAATCTGTAGTCCGTGTTAATGGACCAACTGCAAGAGGAAGAGGTTGCGATACTTCGTTAACAATAGGCTTTCCTGAAAATCCAAGGGAAACATTCTGTGAGCCTGAGAGGGGTGCCCCTGGGACCTCGTCGTGACTTATAGTTGTTCTGCTTGCCCCTGTATCAATTAAAAACTTTCTGTCTTTCCCTAATACTTGACTATGTACATAAGGACCCTCTTGATCTACAGGAACCTCAATAAGAGGCAAGCCAACCTCCCTCTCTAGGCTGTTTCATGTGTATCGCTGGTAATCGGGGTAGTCATTTTGTGCATACTGGTACATCTGTTGTGTCGTGTTTTGTGTTGCGGCAATAGGCTGTGGCTGTGGTACTGCTATGGTCTGTTGTGAAGCGTGCATAGGCTGTACATTCTGGGGTACTTGTTGCTGGATCTGATCCTGTCTAGGTGGACGCGGTCTCTCCTTGGTTTTACCCGTAGAGATATTGTGTTTCAGAACTGCACAATCGTTTATATAATGACCTGGCTGTTTACAATAGTTGCATGTCCCTTTAACAGGAGCCGTTGAATTACTGGACTGTGTCGTACCCTTTTTATGACTGTCAGCTGGAACTGACTGAGCAACTAGCATTTTCATTTTCGTGTCTTTCATACGTCTTTGTTCGTGTTCTTGTTCTTCTCTGATTCTATTCTGGTGGTACTGTAACATTTGTAACATTTGTGAAGGGGTATTAGCTTGCCAAGTGCTCTCGACTTTCAGTACTCTGTTCTTAACCTGGGGCAGGGAATTCTCGACTAATTTTGTTCCAAAAAGATGTGGATATGAATCGCTACTTGCTTTCAGGCCGCTATTAATACCAAAACATTTTTCAAATCGGGAATAAAAATCACTAGTGTCTTCATCGGGTTTCTGTTTGCAGGCTGAGATTGCACCCCAGTCTTCCTTTTTCGTAGTTAATAAACGTGGCAATACTTGTACTAACAATCCTGGTAACGCTTTAGTTTTCTCCCCAAGCCCTAGGCCTGGAGTTCTGGTATTTTCTTCGTTCTCTAAGGCAGCCCAATCAATCTTTTGCTCTCCCACCTCCCATTCTTTTTCTTTGAGTTTCTCGTAAATACCGGCAGGCAATAATACTTTCAATATTTTCATAATGTCAGGATAGGTATAATCACCCATGAGTAACATGTCTTTTATTTCACGGTGAAAACCTGCTGGATCTTTGTCATGGCTGGGCACTAATTTTTTCATTTCCAATAGTTCTATTTTAGTTATGGGCGTGTACACAAACACGCGTCTAAAAGTATTATCATCATTCTTAACTGGGTGCACTTCTCGTAAGGGATTCTGTCTGTCTATGTAATACATTTTTCTTTCCATGGATGGAGCTGGATCAAGCTGTGGACACAGGAAGGCACTATATCTGTGCCGATGTTCTAGAATTACTTTAATTAGATCGGTACCTAGACCTCTCCATTTCTTCATGAGTAGTTCTATTAATATATCAGGTAGGGGACCTGGATCGGAGTGTTGGCTTTTATACAATATAAGGAGGTGTTGTATCATGTACATACCAGCTAAACGCTGTTCGTCTGGTGAAAGATTCAAAAACGTATGCGCTAGCGCGTCATCACTATATTTATCAGAACTGTCAGCCCACTGTACTGCTGACCTGGCTAATTCTTGTTCGTCCATAGAATCGAGTACATGGTACCCCATTCGTTCTTGAAGTATTTTATCAGTGGCCTGAAATAAGTGTTCAGGGGTCTTTGGATTTGACATGGCTGCTTGAAAAATTCTCTTACTTTCTGCACGTACCGGACGCATTGAATTATTAAAGGATCTACCCTTACCTACATAAGCTATCATTTCTCTAGCTGGCAGTTGTAATTGTCCTGTTGTCGTTTCTAGTTGTTCCTCCTCCTCTGAGGATTCAGTCTTATCTGCATCATTTTCTCTTTCAGGCTGTTCTCTTTCATGTATTTGTTCTACTGCTTTTCGGATCCTTCGGTAGATATTTTCTATACTATTCTGTTTATCATGTTTTCCGTCTGCTATATTCTGACCCCATTTGTTAAGTGCTTTTATCTCTTCCTGGTCTACACCAGGCCTATCCCTGTTTCTTATCAAGCAGTTTATGAAGAAACGCAACAACAGTTTTTGAGTGTCCACTTTCTGGTATGCCATGGCCTCGCCTATACTTTCAGGACCTTGCCCTGTTTGGACAAAGTGATATATTTTATCTAGATGATCAATCATTCCTGGTAGTATCATTAAATAGTTCGAAACTCGTCGTAGACGTACTGATGATAGCATCATTCTGTCGTCTTTACCGGGTACTGGATCATATCTACAGTCTGTAAGAGGCTCATTAAGTATATCGTAATTCGCTGTTTGAGGTGTACGTTGGTGTGCTAAATCCCTATAAGTCAATCGATGTGTTGGTGGTGGCGTTTGAAAACCTCCTGTCGCACCTCCTGAGGTGCCAGGTCCAAAAGGATTTGTTGGGTGTAAGGTAGGAAGAATAGGTGCAGGAAGGAGTGGAGGAACGGGCGGAAGGGTTGGAACGGGAGGAGGAGTATGTTGCTGCGGAGGTGGGGGCAGATTATCTCGGGGTCGAGCGCCGCCAGCAGGTGGTGTGCGTGGCGGTGGAACATTAACATATTCGGGGGCTGCATCGTCTAAATAAGAAGAAAGGAAAATGTCCTTTGCGGTCTTGTGGTGCAATTTAGTCGGAAGCATGGAGGTGGCAGATCTTTTGGTACTTCCGGGGTGGCCTTAGGTAAACCCTCGGCCAGAAGAGGATACATACCATTCATAAGAGTGTTTCGTTGTCTGTCTACTTGTTCTGTTTTTACTCTGATACCTTCCTCAACTAATACGTTTTCTCGGGCTTTGTCTGAATCCTCCCTACTTTTCTCTTCTTTTCTGAGCGCTTTTTCTGTGCGTCTATGCGATTCTTTACGCCATAATTCAATGGCATCTTTCTGTGACTGTCTGGCTTTCTTTTTCCATAATGCTTCTTCTACTCTCATGATGCAATCTGCAACCCATGTCCCAGCAGCGGGCCATCTCTGATTCTCTGCTAAATCCTTGGTGTAGTCTACCCACAAATCAAGATATAATACGGCATCTAGGCCATGTTTGTGGTACATAAAGTACCCTGGAGTGTCCCTAGGTGGAATGGGAACGGCTTCCTTGAGTATCCCTTTTCTAGTTTTTATCTGTCTTAATTTTGAGAATAACGGCATCTTAAACCTTGCTACTTGATTCTTACTCGGACTTGAACACAGTTAATACAATAAACACAGTAATGAAAATCGAACAATCACTCATACCACGACATTTAAAACACATTAAAACATTTTAAAACGAACAACGATAATTAGAATAAAACTAGCTAACTGCATAATACTGGATGTACTGCTAAACAGTACAGATACACCGCTAAAACAGTGCAGACCGGGTCTGTGTACCCAAACCCGTCTTGACCGGCACAAATTAATGCGCACGTCTAGATGCGTCCCCAGCAATGGTACTCACCGGGAAGCACGGAACGGAAGGCCTCGGAAACTCTGGACTGGACTGGACCGGACTGGATTCGACTCGACACGTGCCGTATGTACTTCGGAACTTCGGAACCTGGTGGGCCTCTGTATACCTCGGATCTTGCTCTCTCAGCTAGGCTCTGGTCGGGATCCTCCGCACTCCTCACCACCTCGTCTGGGTGTTGATCGCAGCCTCAGTCACCTCCGTTGGCCTGAGGGAGGTACAGGAAATCCTGCGGGTACGCGTAATTGTCCGTCCGACTGTGGCAGGGGACCGGGCCTGCAACGCACCTCCGGCGCGTGGGGTGGGGGAGGGGTCACTATTCGGGCGCCAATTATGTGGTAAATTTAAATTACCTATACTTAATTTATGCGGTAAAGTTCAATAAGAATAACTCAGAAAAAATAAGAGGCAGAATCCGTGATATTTGAGGTTTTAAAAGGGGTTTTATTTCTTAAAAAGGAATTGGTTCGAACCAGGCAATCGGATTCCGTCACCACGAAGGTTCGGGAAGGGATAGACAATACTTTATTGACAGATTATCATATATATAGTCAATGCATTACAGTAAAGGCAGATGCAGAAGGCGTAACAGCTGAGAGTAGAGATAAGAATACACATACGTAATGAAAAAGGCGTTACAATAGGCGTGCATAAGGGCGTGTACTAGAAACGTCATTATGAGGATGTCACAGGTGGGTGGATCCATAAGAGAATCCTGCAGTGTCAGCAGAAATACATAGCAGAGATGCGCGCGCAGCAGCATGACGTGTGATTGACGTGTAACTGGAGGGTGAAGGGGACTTGACATTTAGCCCTACATGAGGAGACAGAAGTCTGGGATGTCAGAACAACCTAATCCCAAATCGTATCTAATATCCTGTGTTTAAGGAACTGTACTATCTGGAAGGAAAGGTCTCTCGGGCTCTCGGGCAGAGGCTATTCTATACTGACTGCTAGTGCGTGTATAAGCGTCTACGTGTCTGCATGAGATGCGAGGGGGCATGGGCCTACCATGGTAACAGGAGCTATAAATTACTTGCACGGAGACAGTGAGGCCGGGCCCTTTGCTCTGCAGCTGGAAGGATGTTTACCTAAACTACTAGACAGGAATGTATTTTTCGAGGAGCGGAGCAGATAACTTGAAGGCTGAATACAGTCTTGGCAGGCAACAGGCCGAGCCAGGCACCGTTAGCCGCGCAGGGAGTAAGACAAAGGTCATGGATACAGATGCAGGTCCAGGCTGGAGCATTCAGAGGCAGAAGGCAGGAAAAGGCTCGATGGCAGAATTCAGGGCCTAACTCGCCAGAGCTGAAAAACTTGAAAAGTACACCATATAAAGACAGTGGCAAGGCATACTTAGGAACGGAATATTCGACCCATTCATGGTGGATCTGAAAGAGGACAAGTTAACGTTGGACGCAAATGTATTTGCGTCTTCATAGCTGGAAGTGGAGGGAACATACATGTACTTGTAGCACGTACATGGAGCCGTTGGGGTCTAAGATAGGGGACACAATTGATCATAAAAATTCATATTTCCTCAAAGGTTATGGATTGGTTTAATTCAGAAAATAATTAAGTCAGTCAACATGTTTCAGCCTTAGAGGTGGTTTAAATTTACCTAGGCATTCATCAGGACAGAATTATACCCCGGCGGTATGGACTCTCTAATCGTCCACCCTAACCTGGGGACGTGAAAGTGAAAAGTCAAAAAAGGTGATAAAGTGCATAAAAAAAGGGGAAGAGCAAATTGCTCATTCCAAAAATACTCCAAATTGCGGAGTGTTTCTGCACATGTAAAGTAAATAACACAGACAAACACAGAAGACATACACACAATTAATTGTAAATATAGGTCATTGCGTTTGTTCAGGGTGCTCCATAGTTGTGGCATAGTGTTCCCATATAAACACTAAATTTAACACCATCCATATAGCCCTATAGGGATGATACCATTAACTCTGGAGAGTGAAGTGGAAAAGGTGTTCTAAAACGTACATAGTAGCTAGAAAGGGTTAAAAACACGATACATGTACTCCTTTCGAAGGGAATCAATGGACCAAAGGTCTGTGACCCCCTTGAATGGTTAATTACAAATCATATCTCACTTTACAATGTGGCGCTACTGGCACCATGGGTCTCGGGAGGGGGGTTGGAGCGTACCTGGCACATCCTGAAATTAGAAAGAAGAGGCTTAAAATACCCAGGATCGGGTTTTCACTTAGCTCGATTTTGTAGAAGCTGGTCGATCGTGATAGTGGTGTCACTTACGCCCTCAACGCTCTCAGCCCGCTTTTGCACCTGTGCATAACCTCAAAACCGGACCCCGACGATGGCCAGTGGGGCCGGTAAATGAGTTTAAAACCGTTTGTTCGTTCTGCCGCGCTCTTCCGGGTGGGCGTGTCCATAGCCAAGGCGAGGCTTGGAACGCGCCGGCCCTGGAAGGAGGGGCGCGGTAGTTGTTCACAAAGAGGCTTGAATTTAATGGCCAATGGGGAGCCTAAGCGGCTTCAATGATGATCGGAAGCTTTATGTAAACTAACATTCTCCGATCACAAAGTAAACGAGCACTAATCCGCTTATCGTCAGCCAGTTGGGTGAGGCTGCGAGGTATGAATTGTTTAGAAAATGCAATAAGCATAGTTATAAAGCCTTCGAGGTATAGAGGCTAATAATAGGGGTCCCCATGAGTATCACAATTGCCCAGAGCATGAGTAATGACATGGATTACATCCAAAGTTACAGTCTTGTGCCACTGAAGCTGTTTTTCAGTGAGAGCTTTTTACAAAAAGGAAAACTTTAGTTGTCAATGGACATTCAGACAAAAGTCACTTAGGGTGAAGTACTGTGCCAGGCTGGTGTAGATTACCATGAACATGGCCATAGTTGCCCACACACAATAACAGAGTACATAATCACACAGACAGTGTAACAGTACAGTGGTGGGGTAGTCACACATGAATGTTGAAAGAGGTACTGAGTCTAGTTTGCAGATGTAGTTTGTACATGAACATAATAGAGACTATAGGGTATTGGTGACCACATTGTTAAGCCAGGGCCGTATTCCACGGGATGTCATCATTCAGCCCAACGGTGTTGGTACCTAAACGGTACACCCAGCGTGCTCCTTTTCAAAGAGCCTGCTAGTTACGTTAGTTGTGCCAGTGATTGCCTCAATAATTGTCTATCTCATATCATTGGTTGTATGATTGCAATCCAGAAAGTGACGACTCAACTTTGTTGTTACTTTTTTGCACCTGATATTACTCCGGTGTTCACAGATACGTTGTTTCACTTTGCGTGTAGTCATGCCAACATAACGTAAAGAACAAGGACATGTGATTAAATAAACCACATTCGTTGAATTGCAGTTAGTGTGTGCATTCTGTGTCCAGGTTTTACCTTGTTCCAACTAAAGTGTTTTTGAAGCCTCCGTTAGGTGTCACACGCTACAATCAGAGCAGGGGTAGTGCCCGGTGATTTGAGGCAAGGGTGTTGATACATACCAGAAATGACTCAAGGTCACTATCACTGCCTGTCCATAAGAGCAAAATATCGTCAATGTAGCGCTTCCATAAAAGCATGGACTGCGAGAATTCTGCAGTTGGCGGCAAGATGTATTTGGTTTCAAAATCAGCCACATAGAGTCCGGCCACACTCGGGGCAAAGGTGCTGCCCATAGATGTACCTGGGCATTGAAGGAACAGCTTGTTCTTGAAGGAGAAAAAATTCTCTTTGAGGGCTATGGTAGCACACTCGATGATAAATGCCTTAGGTGTCTGGTATCTCCACTCAATTGAGTTGAGTGACTCGCCCAGGACTTTGATAGTGTCGTCCTGTGGGATGCTAGTATAAAGACTTTCCACATCCAGTGTCACCAGAGTGACTGAGTTTTCTGAGAAGGTGATGTCTGAGAGGAGCCGTAATAGGCTCTTGGTGTCTTTGAGATAGGTGGGGGTTGACTGCACCAGTGGTTTCAAGAATTGGTCGCAAAATCGCGACAAAGGCTCCAAGAGGGAGCCTATCCCTGACACTATGGGACGTCCAGGAGGTGGCAACCGGTTTTTATGCATCTTTGGCAGTGTATAGAAATATGGTATGACATTACTGTTGCTATTCAGAAAATCTGCTTCATTTTTGGACAGGTGTCCTCTTTCTTCTGCCTGTCTAACTAAGGTAGTGATCTTCTTGGTGAGATCAGCAGTTGGATCTGTCGTCAGTGGAGTATAGTTCCTGTTGTCCCCTAACAGGTCCTCACAGGTTTTCTCATAGTCTATGGTATTCTGTATGACAATCCCTCCACCTTTATCTGCCGGCTTGATGGTTATTGTGGTGTCGTTCTGCAATTGTTGTAGTGCTTGGTATTCAGCAGTGGTGAAATTACCAAACGTTTTCGGGTTCTGGCAAGATTCTAGGTCTTTAAATACTGCCTGCTCAAAGGCGGTAATATCCGCTGGTACAGAATGTGGAGGAGGAGTGAAAGTGGAGTTGGGTCTTAACCCCGTATCACCTTTCCGAATGGATTCATTGGGGTCTGTTTTCCCTTCGAAGAAAGCTTTCAGCTGTAGTTTGCGGAAGAAACCAGCAA
The DNA here is from genome assembly GCF_964263255.1 of Lissotriton vulgaris. Taxonomy (NCBI): domain Eukaryota; kingdom Metazoa; phylum Chordata; class Amphibia; order Caudata; family Salamandridae; genus Lissotriton; species Lissotriton vulgaris. The sequence goes on from NC_141685.1 coordinate 171,183,121, forward strand.
GTTCACAGTGCAGTTTGAATTTGTCAGGTCTTGCTGTTGGAACAAACCCTAGGCCTTTCTCTAAGACCTGGACTTCAATTGGTGTTAGCAACCTTTCAGACAGGTTAGTCACTATACTCACACTCCGCTCGTTCCTGGTTGTTGATTGTTGCTGCGAGTGTGGTTCGCTACAGAGTCGTCCTCTTCCCAGGATACCCTGTTGCTGCCTCTCCTTTTGCCTCGTCCCCTCCGGCCGCTCTCTAAAATAGGCGGTCTGTACTGGTTGTGGAAATTGAGAGGGGGCATAAAGCCTGGGTTCCAACCCATGAAGGGATATTGAGGTTGTTGGTATGGGTAGCAGTGGGGGCCCATTCCCATTTGCGGTGGATGCCATTGCTGATGGTGACCCTGGTTGCCCGGTCTACCTCTGTTGTTCCTGTTGCCACAATTCTGAAGTGCCAAAACAATACATCTGGTGTTCTTTTTAATTATATGACATAAATGTTAATGCTCTTTATAAATGATACTTTGGTGTTCTAAAGACTGTGATTCTAAAAAATAATCCACTGTATCTCAAATTCGTCACATTATTTTTTGTAAATGTTCGTTGGTTGTTGCTTTTGAGAATTTGTTGCTTTATAATTGTTTGTGATATTGTATGCTAGTCTAAATGTATTGTAATGCACTGTGTTTAAGTAATAGAACTATAAGTGCTTTGTGATTGTTGTGTGTTTTCTCTCTCTGTCCATGAAATTCGGTTTCAGAGGAGAAGATCTTTTTACATAAATAACAAGTGAAAGGTAAAAATAAATATACCTGACCAGATTTAATTCAAGTGTTTATTTGGTCGTTACTAATGAAAAGTTGAAATAGTCTATGAAGGGTAGCATTTTCGTGTGTGTTTGAATTCATAAACGGTCCAGCTTTCCCTTCTGTCCGACAAGGACCTAACTCCTTTTGCTTTGTTTGAACTGTGACAAACAGCAGTTATCAGGGTTCAGTGGGCCTTTAAGGCGTCTGGGACCTGGTGCCACAGCACCTGCTGCACCAATAGGAAGCTAAGCCCCTGCCCTTAACAGCTTCTATTCTAGCCCCACTGGTGAACTGAACCATTCAAGTGCTGATCTGTCCATATCTGCAGGCATGCAACCGCCTCTTCGACTGAAGGGATTTAACCCCTTCTGTGCTCATGACGAGCTCAGCTCGTCATGCAGCACAGTGCTCGTGTGCTGATGACGAGCTGAGCTCGTCATGACCACACCCATTTACATTATGGCCCAGCACAGCAGGGGAAGACTGATAGCAGCGATGTGGTTAAGTCGCATGAAAGAAGCATGCGGGAAACAACTATTTTCTGAGGCAGTCAACCAACACCTTGTCTGTACCAACCTGAATCCATTTAAAATCAGGGACGAAAAAACGGTTCATCGTCATCTCTTGCTTATCAAAAGGGTAAAACAGATTCATCTAACATTACAGTGTACCACATAAAAAAATTGTGATTCTGTGTACAAATTAAAACTAGCATGCATAAAGAAAGGGGAGCCATAGGCCAAAATATCCATTTTCCCTACCCATACTTCTAACGCATCTTTTACAAAAAAAATGCTAACTACATTGTCATCCGGAAATAGTCATTAGCGCCTACTCATAAGGAAATGACATTTAGAATTCTCTTTCACTTCAAGCTTTCAAAAGTAAATTGTTATAAAAGCAGTATTGAATTTTTTGACATTGTGTACTCTTACCAAAATTTAGAGCATCAATTTTATATGATACGCCATAGAAAAAAGGAGTTCTTTATATATACTAAACATCCAGAAACATCTGATAAACCAGTAATAAAGTCACTTCTAGCGTAGTTGGTTTATAGTCTTCTTTTTTTAAGAGGAATTATTTCACATTGTTACTGGATCTGCATGGCTAAACGCTAGGTCCCAAAGGCGAGACCTATTGGCTATGCCAATGCTTGTTATTGATTGAGTACAATGAGCAGCAGCACTTTTGATTAGGTCCTGAAGAAAGTAAATGATCTGAAATTATTGGACATAAACTTTTGCAAGTATTATTTCTAAAGATAAAGGAAGTTCTATATTTTGTCTTTTCTAAACAAACCCCAGTGCGTATGACTACAATAACCACCTCTCTCAAATCAATATTGTGTTCGGTTTAGTTAAAAAGCTAAATGATCTAGAAGAAACCAGGTCTGCACATCAGTATTTTTCTTAGAAAGCTTTAAGTTAGAGAGTGAAAACACTTTTTAGAATGCCCCAAAAATTGTGACAAAGATATTTCAATATGTTTGACAAAAGGAATAGGTACATTTCATGACAATATTGAAATGGGAAATAAAATAATAGAAACAAATATTTACACCACACGACAAAAATATTAGAGACTACATTTCAGCAATATATAGGAAATACTGAGGTTCATGTATTAATAATCCATTTGGTAAAAGTGGTTGCTTGTGAAGTCAGCACACTACTGTGTCTGTGATGGCATGTTTAATGCACCCCATTTTACTTTCAGATTCACAAATGTCCCCTTTGGTTACTACCTCCTGTTACTGTTTTTCAGCCCACATATGGTTTCAAAGCTTAATGCATACCTTAAGGAGGTATAACTTATTTAGAAGGTACACTATTAACATTCCCCTTCCAAATTCTTAATTGTTAAATGGGCTTAGTACATTTCAAAAAGACATTTGCAAACTCTAAATTTCCGAACCAGTGGATTTTTTAACAATAAAACCCTTGGTACATGAGTCAATATTTCTCAATTCCCTCCAAATTAAGTTTGCTTTTATAATGTTAGTGAAATGATAACCAGTGCACGTAGCTATTTAGTGTTGCTTCAGATCAAATAAAAACCATCACACATAACTCTTACACAATGCTTAAAGACAGAATTTCTGACATCCATCTTTAATGTTTTGTTAAATATATTTGCAAATGTTGTCACTTAAACAGGAAAGCATCTAAACCGGTCTCTGGACATAAAATAGGTTGTAATCATAATCTTTCGATACATTTTCTGAGTTTCAGGAACAATGTGTGTCATCTGTGTTTACTCTAAACCACTATAATAAACATATTCAATGCTTTTAGATTTGATCTGTTTGTACTGGTTTCTATTGCAGGTAATGATCTAGATTTAGACCAAGGATCAATTCCACCCATGGCTTTTAAAACCTATTTATCATTGATCTCTTTTATTGTTATCGCAAATGAAACTGTAATAGAACTGATCTGAGAGATGGACTTCAAGTATTATGCTCAGTCAATTTATTGAACAAACTATGGAGTTAAAATCTGAATTGATTAAATCCACAAGCATTGCATGACCACTGTATTTTACATCAATAGATTACTAATCCGCACATGTTGTCTAAGTACAATTCAATCATCTTCAATTTTTCACGGAGCTCATGCTGGGTCTGTGTGAATTCTTTTAAAATGACATTTAAATGTCCAAAAGTTCAGGAATTCTAGTTTCAAGCCTGGTCAAACCTTAATGAATGCTATACCTAAAGATGCCCTTCTGTTCCTACATTTTATTGTGCACCATATTCAGAAATGGCATGATTTTGCTTTCGGAGGTAAAATTCTAAACATATTTATTGTTGTTGCCATCTGACACATTATCACTAATTGGGAAGATAATAACAAGTGGTCCTGTGATGCTTGCTGGAATGGGAAGTGTTTAATCAAAAGGTGGATGAATTCAAGTTTAGGTGACAATTTTACAAAAGTGTATGGATTTTGTATATATTTAAAATTGTTGATCTCCAAGAAGGCCTAAATCAATAAATCAAATTGAAATTCAAGTTTATCATTTGAATCCTATTGTTGCAAAATATATGATTTTGAACCCCATGAGGCGGTTCCTTTCCAGAAAGCATTCAGGTTGTAATCATGAGTCAAATAATGCTGTGGAGGTTAAAATATTCAAATTGAATTCTAATTACACATGAAATGTTCATTGTTCAATATATTTCTCTTAGTATTTTAATGTGAGGACTTTATTGCTTAAGGAAAATAATTAGTATTTGTCTTTTTATATGTAGGAAGCATTACATTAATGAAACCACTGTATCCCACCTTCTTTCTTTCCTGAACCTGTTCTGTATGAATGTTTCTATTGTTGAACTTTAAAGATTGCCCGAAATTAAGAATTGTGCTCTACATAACTTTGCTGTGTTACAGTATGTTGATTTTTATGTACAACTTTTGTCAATTATGTGTATGGCAACTGATGTTCTGTTTTGCTTTAATAATCAGCTTATGTTTATTAGGTTTTATTATTCAATAAAATGTTTCAAACACAACAAATGGTAGTTGATATGTATTTACAACTACAGCATTTTTATTGTATGGGCACTTTCAAAGAGGCCAAAAATAGGGTCTGCGGGTTGACGGAGTACCACATTGGCATCACGAGGGAGAGGTTTGGGCAGGTGATTGGGGATACATGTAAAGTTGGAAGTAGGGGGAATAACACATGTACATTGTGTGGACTGTGACTCCTGGAGTTATTGTGAGGGATACCACGCTACCACCCTGTAAATGAATCCCCTAGTGATTATTATCAACAAACTTTATTCGGTTTTATAAAAGAAAACCATAAAAGTCATACATAAAATGATAAAACATTTTCCAAGTTACAGATTGACAAATATAATATGTACAAGTTAATCAAAACACAAGATAAAAATTCATGAATTACAGTACCGAAGTTAATCGCAGCTTGACCTGAGTCTAACAGTGAACCGTAAAACGCAAAGCATATCTAAAACAGTGTCTTTAGAGAGGAGTTGTAAAAAGATAAGAGCCCGCTATATAAATTAATTGACTTGACTTGACTTAGTCTCACCCTCCTAAAACCTGTTTTTTTGAGAATGGGAATAATAAATAACTTTCTAGGGACAGCATAAAAACTACAAAACATTATAAAGTGCATCATGTCCTGACGAGACTCACTGTTGCAGCTACAGGGCATGAGGCACTGGCCTCTGTGGAAGCTGCGGGGGTGTGCCATAAGGTAATGGAAGAGGTTGAGCCGAAACCGGGTCATTGAAAATTATTATGGATACTTCTAAGCCCTAGAAGATAAGGTTCGCAGGTTGGTACGGTTTTTAACACGATGTACATACGCACACTAGGCTTACACAGCTCATTTCCCTCTCAATCACAGTGGCTCATTCCTAAAAACATTCTTTGACCTGTGAAAAGTCACTCTTACATCTGCACTCAGGATTAGCGAATAGTTCCCACCTACCCTGGAGAGGCCAACTCTTATATACTGAAGCCATCGGATGCGTGAGACACTGTCAAGTGAAAGGCATTCCCGTAGGATGTCTTTGCTAAGTGTATTTTCTTGCTTAGCCCAAATATTAAGCCACAAAGCCAGGGGACGGAAAGCCAGTACATTTGAGAGGAAAGGCATTCCCAACTCTTTGTGCACGACATAAAACAAAGTGCTTTGTGGGACAGAAAGGGCCCTTTGCCGGAAAGAGTTTTCAGTACTTTGCACTGCTCCTACCCCAATGTGGCCCAAAGTCTCACTCCCATAACTAACCTTTGAGATATATTTGTCTTCATATGTCTTCAAAAGAGCCCCTATCGGCTTCCCTCCCCCTCTGCTGGCAAAGTTAAAAACAGCTGCAAAAGCTTTCAATAGATCCTCTTTCTTCCAAGTAAGCAACAGGCACCAACTCAAGGAATCGCCAAACACAACTCCCAAATAGGAGAAAACATTGGTCTTCGGTATTGATGAAAGTCCGAGTTTAAAAGTGAACTGCTTAGCTTTACGAGGTCCCACCTGCATAATGAACGACTTGGCATGATGAAACAACAGGTCCAAATCCTCCATTAAAAGGGCAAAAGAATTCAGAAGAAGTTGCAGGCCTCTAGCTGTCCTCGCCAAGAGGACTGCGTCGTCAGCATATAGGAGGACTGGCAGGCTATGCTTGCCTACCTGGGGACAATCCGCATTTGTGGCCAAAAGGGCCTTCTCTAAGGAATTAATATATAGGTTAAAAAGAAAGGGTGCCAAAATGCACCCCTGATGCACCCCTCTCTTGATGTCAAGCTGACAGGACACGTTCAGGTCCTTTGAATAGCGGACAACCACAGTTTAATCACGGTGAATAAAATGATCTTACTGTCAATGCCGATGGAGGACATCAACTGCCACAGCTTGGACCTATTAACACAGTTGAATGCTGAGGACAGGTCCATGAAGGCTAGGTATATGGGGCTGGAACGAGCCACAGTGTATTTGTTCAGAACCATATACAGGTTTAAACACTTCCACAATGGAACAACCTGGGTGAATGCCGTTTTGGATATCGGATAAAAAGTTGTTTTCCTCAAACCATGATACAAGTGTGTCAAGTACCATGCGGTCCACCACCTTCACCACAGAGTCCAGCAGGGAAATGGGCCTATAGCAATAGGTACTGTCCCGTTATCCCTTTTCAAATGCCGGGACTATAATCGATAAAGCCCAAGAATTTGTGCGGCCAATCTGGACTGCAGTATTGTTGACAGCTGTGAGGACAGGCACCCAGGTTTTTAAGTGGTCGATGTAGAGATCTGTTGGGATCCCATCTGGCTCGGGGGCCTTTGTTTTTAGATAGACCCAGAATACCGGCACTCACCTCTTGCGTGGTGAAAATACGTTCCGACTTGCCTTCTACCCTTTCCTGCCCCTCAATTGGAGGGGTATCCGACTGGAAGATACCCTCAAAATTATGTACCCAATCATCCTCTGTGATTTGGGCATCCAGTAAATTAGCATTATTCCAGATAGAAATGGGCTGTTAATAATGCCCCAGAACTTTGAGCTTAGTACTAGCCTCCACTAAATTGATCCAGGCCTCCTCCTTCAGGACAGACTCGCGAGTTGCTAGAGGTGCCTTATATGCTTTTCGTAGTCCTTTGACCGCCACCCAGTCTCGGGGCTTAACACCCAAGGCCTTTCTCAGGTTCCTCGAAGCCTGGGAGCACGCCAAGTCAAACCATCGTGGACCTGGTTTCTAACAGGCCCCGTAGAAAGTTACTTATGACAGTAGCCCTTGATCCAAATGCACCCATGATGTCTGGAGCACTTGCCTCATCGTCGAGGCAGGTGGCAAACTCGCTGCAACACCGAGTTAAAAGGGACTCGTTGAGTAGCTCTGGGACAATACACCCCCACTTTACGCTCCTTCCCGCATCCACCTCTTTAAGGGGGACACCAGCCCCGCGCCCATCTTCGTTTGTCCTAGTGTTAGGGTCCAGCAAGTTGAGACACAAATGGGGTTGTGGTCACTGCATTCACTCGCCTGCACTGGAAAATCGGTAACCAGAGAGTAAAAGGGGGTATATACAAAGGTGAAATCAATAACGGTCTCACACCCTCTCTCAATAAAGGTGGGAGTAATGTCTGTTTTCCTCGGAGGCAGCTTATTTAATACAGATGTTAGATCAAATTCAAGCAAGATGAAGTTAAGCTCAACACCCTTGGGAGTATGTTCCATGTGTAAGCCTGCTTGTCGTGCACAGCCCATAGCTTCCACTCCTCCTTGCCTGATGTCCCTACACATGAGTGTTAAAATCCCCTGTTAAAAAAATGTAGTGATAACTCTGACCTTTCAAGATGCTATGCTGAAGTACAGACCCCAGCAGTTATATTTCCCTCATCCGGGTGTGTAACTCCAGCATTGAAGAAGTTACCAGAGCAGCTTGCTCCTTCCACTGGACAACAACATCACATGTAAATTGAGAGAGACATAGAGTGAGGTATTGTAAGAAACTGGCTCTGTATACTGCACCAAAGTGAGTTATAGTGTGTATGGAGTCCAAGGGTCTCCAGAGGTAGGCAGAGGTTAAAGTTAGATAGAACCTTACTCTCTAAAGTGGTAGCTTGGTCGAGCAGTGAGGCAGTATCAGAGGACAGTGTTAAGCATTTGATGTACACACTCAGTCAGCAAAAGAATTCACACCCTCAACAACTGAACTCTAGGCCAATTGTTTTTGTATGAAAAAATATACTGTTTTATTTCTAGAACCAAGCAAGCCTGGCACAGGTAAGCATAAAAATACTTTGCGGTAATCATTTCCTTGTATGAACACAGTTCAAGTATGCAGTAGACATTGTACTTTGTTTGATTTACAGGCGAGCAGTAGTATGCAACACTTAGCAAATACAGTACATTGATATGAATAGGCTTTTTCACTAAATTGCAGGTAAGTTACTTTTTGCTTTACTTTTCTAACTCAGTGCTGGATACCTAGACTCAGCACTGGTACATTTCCTAGAAACAGCTAAGTAATTACGTTTTGGTTATTCGCATGATTTTTATGTATAAACTTTGTTTATTGTGCTGTAAAATCAATACATCATACCAAAGTGCTTCACAGGCTGGCGTGGCATCAACATTCAGCTCGGCCAGCGTCAATACAGCTTTTAAGAAAGAGTTAAAACAGGGAATAAGGAAAAAGGAGAGCTTGGACGTGTGCGCATTGCGAGCCCTGCCCCGATGCCCAGGTGCCCTTAGAGTGTCTGAAAAGCACCTGTGACGGTGGCACTGAATGGTAGGGCATCGTTTCCAGGTAGCGGTATCTGCGATCGAGTCCAAAAATCTTAGTATTGTCAAAATAGAGTAAAAGGAACCAAAATTCAACGAAACTTCCCCGTCCCCGCCGCCCCCCTGCCTACCCGCCCCCACCCCGGTTCCAGGTCCGTGTTCCCAGCTCGCAATAATGTTCTCTCAGGCCTCAGTGGTCGTTGCAGCCGGCTGAGACAGCCGCAACAGGCGTAGGTATCTAGGGCAGGTCACCTCTCTAAATTCGGAAGCCAAAAGCGTCAAGAAGGGTTGCCACAGCTCCGGATATTTGTCGCCCTCCCCCTTAGCAATCAGGGACAATTTCTCCATCCCCAGGACATACCAGAGACGATGCAGCCAGCCCTGAAAGGTGGGGATATGTGTGGTGCGCCAGTAGGTGAGGATATTCTGTGTCGCCGATCCCAAGGCTATAGCTATCAGTCTTCCTCTGTGGGAGCGCAGGGGATAAGTGATGGGGTTGGGGGAGCCCAACAACACATAAGCGGGGAATCTCGGGATGGTGGTGTCCAAGTGTAAATCTACCTCATCTAGCACCTGATTCCAGTAAGCCTGTAGGTGAGAGCAGCTCCACAATAGATGTACCAGTGTACCTCTTTCCCCGCAGCCCCGCCAGCAGAGCGCATCCCTTGTGTGGTCCATCTTGTGCAATTTTTCTGGGGTGTAGTACCAATATGTGGCCAGTTTAGTGAGACTGTCTGTCAGTCCCATGTGGTGTGCAGAATGACGGGCCCTATAACAAATGCCTTCCCATTCTTTATTACTCAGCGCGCGCTCCAAATCCCGTTCCCACCTCGCCTGTCCTGCGTTGTGAATGTGTGCGTACCTGCCCATGAGCATACGGTAAAGGTCTGTTATCCGTTGCCGTCAGTTCTGCTGCTGCCGTCTCGACTGCCGCCCTCTGGCCTTTGTGAATCTCCTCCTGGGGTGGACGACGCGGCCTGCGTCGCCGTTTCTGCTGTCGGGTAGAGGAGCCATTTTCTGGGACATTCCCTGACTGCGAGCCGCCCTCCGGGTCCGGTTCCTCAATGCCCAACAACCTACAAGCATCAGTGAGGGACCGCAGTAATTTATTGTCCAACTTGAACACTAAGCGGAACGGTTGCCCCCAACTGTAGGCGATGCCTAGGCGCCTCAGTTCAGCAGTGACCGGCCTGAACGATCTGCGTTTTTCAAGGGTGTTGGCTGCAAGGTCTTGAAAGAGCGACGGCGAATGGTCGCCATATTTGATGGGATCAAGCTGTCGCGCCTTGGTCAGGATCTCCTCTTTGGTGCGAAAGTCCTGGGCACACACCAAAATATCCGCTGGCAGGGCACCAGAGACCCTGGGCGGGCCCGTCCTATGTGCCCTGTCCAGAACTATAACGGAGTCCGCCGGTCGGCCCAAGATGTGGTTGAAGAGGCCTGTCGTGAACTGAAAGAGGTCCGCTGTGTCCGGAGTATGCTTCACTCCCCGGATACGAATATTATGCCTCCGAGAACGGTTCTCCAAATCTTCGACATGTGTTTGTAAGTCAACTTGCTGATCGTGAATGCGGATAATTTCTTGCTGGAGAGCCTCCAGCTCGACATCACGGTTGTCGCCCTTCGTCTCGAGGTCGGCTACACGCTCCCCGATGGCATCCGTGTCCCGTCGTAATTCTCGAATCTCATCCTTCAGTTCCGCCTTAAGGAGTTGGAGGTCCTCTCTCAATCCGCTGAACAGAAATTCCAAGAAGGACCTGGTGACAGTCTCATCCGTGCTTTGGGAAGGCTTACCCTGCGAACCAGTCACCGGCTTAGTGGGCGTCGCCTGGGCTCCAGCGTTTTGAAGATCGGTTTTCTTCCCCATGATGGTGGGAGTCAGCAAGTCCTTAATAGTCCTGTCTTTGCGCACCCTCCCAGCGGCCATGCCCCTCGGGCCTGGTGTCAGAGCAGGATGGAGCAGAGCAGGCCGGGTCGACAATGCGTTGCAGCTCTCAACTCTAGACCCCGTACAGCGGTAGCTTAGTGACCACTCCTTGCAAGGCCCCGCAGCGTCCACTCAAACCTCCTGCTCACGCCGCCAGAGGTCCCCGAGGACCACCAGCACCCTGGGGCAGGCCATGTGGGCGTCCACCCACCTCCAGAAGCGGCAGTCAGTGTCCAGTGTCAACCATGAGGAAGGGCGCGGAGCCGGGCCGGTTCACAAAATGGCGGCGCCTAGCTCACCAGCTTCTGACGACCACGAGGCCGCCGGCCCCCCTAACTGCCATGGACGGTGCCACGTGCTTAGGGGGCCCCGTTGTGGGGTCCTCTCAATGCCCCCGCTGACCCGCTGTTACCCACCACGTGCGCGGCAGCTCCGCCATACACCTGCGAGTCTCCAAGATCATGGGGGGCAGGGCTCCGCACCCAACTCTCGAGCAGAAGCCAGGCCGCCAGGGTGCCGCAGCGTCCCAACCCGGAGGGGGTGCCAGGAGTATGTCCAGGCAAGGCGCGCCTCGAATCCTACGAGATGGCGGCCCGGGGCCACAGTCTATTGCTGGTGCAACGCAAGGGGTCGTCCGCCCTCCTCTCCTCACCTGCGGCGCCCCATCGGCCACGAGTGCTGGCGCTGCTTACCCGGCCATCGCTCGCCGGCGGCTCGTCCGCTGCCCAGGAAGTCCGGCCGCACCACTAGGCTGAATCGGCAGGTCCGCAGAAGCCCCCGCCAAGGAGCCGCGGGAGGCCACGCGCACAGCCGCGCGGGTCGGACCTGCCCTGCCCGCCGGGGTCGCCGCGGCGTGGGCTGCCTGACTCCGCCCCTCGCGGCCTCGTCGTCGCTCTCCTCGCTTGCACAGGCCACGACTAGCCTGACCCAAAGTGGCAGAATCTAGGCGTCTACAGGCCGCCGCAGTGTCTCTCAAGGACTCCGGTGCATTGACGTCGGGTCCGGGTCCCCCAGGGAGTCACTTGGGGCCAGAAGAGATGCGGTAGTAGCGATGAAACGGCGGTCAATGGCAGGAGCTCGACGAGGCACGTCTGCTCACACCGCCATCTTGGCCACGCCCCTCGCATGATTTTTAAAGAATATTTTCAGTTTTCAAAACTCCACACTTGTAAACTTTTTGGAGCAGTACATTGAAATGAATGGGCTTCTACAATAAATTGCAGGTAAGTTACTTTTCGTGTTACTTTTCTAACTCAGTGCTGGATACCTAGATTCCGTCCATCATCCCCCTTTTGTATCGCTTTGTTCGCCCTAAGTTGGCAGGGTATGCTCAGACGTGAGTCCCTTGCTCACTTTGCCACTGGATTCAAGATAGCCTGGCTGATGAGGGTTATGAACCCGAAACCGGTCCAAGGATACTTGTTTCCAGTCCAGGGAAGACATGGCTTGGTAGTTCGGGCTGGACTGTTCCCATGAGGCACAGGGTCACACTGATTTGCATATGGCCATGTCTGAACTGGGGTAGCGGAGTGAGCTAAAGAATGGTGATGGATTAAACCCAGATCAGTTGACTGGGGGTGAGGGTTTGATTTGCTCAAACGCTCCGTCCATCATCCCCTTTTGTATCGCTTTCGATACCTAGATTCAGCACTGGGACATTCCCTTGAAACAGGTAAGTAAACACGTTTTGGTTATTTGTGCAATTTAAAAAAATATTTTTAGATTTCAAAACTCCACACTTCGAAACATTTTGGAGAAAAAGTGTCCATGTTATCCTATGAAGGGAAAACAGGTTAACGGTTCTCAGGTAAGTAATTGACTGTGGGAGTTAAGGTTCTGGGGTTAGACTCAGGGGGTGTCCTAGGGTCAGTGATGCACTGTTGTTGCACCCTCAGCGGCACTAGGACGGCCGGGTGCAGAGTGTTGAGGCCCAATGTTATCCTATGGAAGATAGGGGAGCTTCGTTTGGTGGCGGCTGGCAAGCAGGCCACAGGATTGTGGGAGCAAAGCTCCTAGGGTTTAGCTCAGGGCAAGTTGGGGACCAAAGGTGCACCCTCAGCGGCACTAGGGCGGCCGGGCGCAGGGGCTGTTTTGAGGTCGGGTGCCCTGTTGATTTCAATGGAGATTCTCCGGGACAAAGAAACACTGCAGGCTTGTGGACGAGGATCTTCCAGGAGCGACCACCACTTCGAGTGGTAAGTTGGGATCTTGTAGGTTGGTTAGGCACAGCTGGGTTGGGCACACAAGGCAGTGGGGCGTCGGATGTAGGGGTGCCTTTGGATGTCGGATTTTCTTACCCGCTCCGGTCACGGTAGGGGGGGTCCTCTGGATTGAGGATACAGACGTCTTCTGGAGGCTTGAGGAAAGTCGTGGGTCACCGGATCTCGGGTCAGGATCGCCGGGGGGACATCCTTGGGGTGTTTTTCCACTCTAGTTCGGGTCGGGTTCGGCGGGTGTGGAGTGGGCTGGATTGTCGGTTTCTGGCTGGCACCAGAAGCTGCAGCTTAAACACGTCCGTTGTTCACAGGAGAAACAGTCAGGACATACCACTCTATTTTACACTCACAACTTGTTTGTTTGCACTGCGTATTCACTTATTCAATAACCATCAATGATCAGCCGCAGAATGACCGTCCATAAGTGCCTATGGACTCATCTTTGCTCGATGCACAACTCCGTGGGCTTTGGGTCTCGATGATCAAGGGACTATCCACGTGTGATTGGAGAGCCAGATGATAGGACTGATCCGGAAGTTCATTTTGATGGTGATCCACTTATGAGCCTCCGGGATCGAGTTAATCGGCACTGTGTGTACGGTAGTTCATGCACTCAGACCCACAGTCATTTTGTTCTTCATGTTTCACGTTATCCTGGTTGACTAGGGCACCGACTCCTTAGTGGCTACATGTTTTTGGAGTCCAGGATACTGCCACCCAGTGTGTTGCATTAGACCCCCTGTGTTCTCCTGTTGTATTATGTATTCATTTGGGAGCTCGAACCAGGAGTGGTCTTTAAATATTTGTATGTCCCTTTGACCCTCTCCCCTCCCTTGTTTGATATCAAGGGGAGACAGGCCTGTAGGGCTGGGTCCAAGTCAGTGGGCGTCGTCCTCTTGTTAGCTCTGCACAGCTTCTCATCCTTCTTTTCTTGTTGTTGCTGGATCTGAGGAAGGAAGGTTTAGGCTGCCACTAAATACTAAATTTAGGGGCGTTACAGGTAGGTAAAGGGCAGGGACCAATGGGTCCCTTCCCTGGGGTGGGTACATCCCCTATTATGTCACTCTCCAGTGGGAGGGGGCAGGAGCCTGTCCCTAGTTGACTGGGTCCCCCCATTCTCAAGATGGTGGGGACTCGAGGTTGTGCTTCACCTCGCCTCCCCCACCTTAGGGGTGGAGTTGGCAGAGGTGGGCACACCTCTTTTCCGCACTTGTTTTTCCCAAAGTGGGGGGTAGAACCAGTGGGGACCCATTGCTGAAAGCGACAAATGGTCTGGAGAGTCTCACAAAGGTGGCATGCCTTTCAAGCTTCCCCTTTGTGAACCCTGGGGGAGGAGGCTTGGCACCTCTTCCCAGGATGTGCATTGTTTCCGGCCCCCGAGAGCAGCAAGCTCTTGACCCAGGCGTCCAGAAACATGTCTGGTGGTGGCAGCCTAAGCAGCCACTCGGGTCACTAGGAGTTGGTCGAGTTTCAGGGGGCATCTCTAAGATGCCCTCTGTTGTGCATTTTACATTAAAAACCACACTGGCATCAGTGTGGGTTTAATGTGCTGAGAACTTTGATACCAAACTTCCCAGTCTTCAGTGTAGCCAATGATGATGTGGAGTTCGTAATGACAAACTCACGGCACCATCTACTCTTAATGGCAGCACTGCACTTACAGTGCCCAGGAATAGACTTGGGCACTGTAGAGATATAGGGCTCATGCGCCTGTACACTCACCACTGGCATAGGGCACCCAGCAAGAGGGGTGACTGATGTATGCCAGGGCAGTGGTTTGTGGGCATGGCACACAATAATGTAGCAAAACCTTTCCAAAGGACGGCCGTTCCTAGAGCCAGTTTCACAAATAGTGCTAACAACAGACGCATCACTCACCAGCTGGGGAGCCCATCTCCTAAATCACACAATTCAGGGCAAGTGGACCACTCAACAAAAAGCGCTCCACATCAATCACCTAGAACCACTGGCAATATTTCTAGTTCCAAGTACATCTTCTCAACCTTAGTCCGGATGGACAATATGACAGCAATGTGCTACATACAAAAGCAAGCAGGAACACATTCTTTGCAGCTGTCTCACCTAGCGCATAGTATATGGAGGTGGGCCATTACACAAAACATATCTCCTAGCAGAACATCTTCCAGGAGTAAACAATCAGATAGTGGATCTGTTAAGTCGTCAGACTTAACAAGTACACGAATGGGAACTTCATCCACAAGTCCTTCAACCTTTCTTCCAAATGTGGGGCCAACCAGACATAGATCTGTTCGCCACACACTCAAACGCAAAATGCCACACCTTCGTGCCAGGTTCCCAAACCCATTGTCCAAGGGCAATGCAATATGGATGAACTGGTCAGGGAGATTTGCGTACGCTTTTCCGCCACTCCCACTTATCCCACTAGTAGTATGCAAGCTCAAACAGGCTCTCAAGATGATCCTGGTTGCTCCCACATAGGCACGGCAACCATGGTTCACAACACTCCTTGAACTCTCAATAGTTCCACACCAAAAACTACATCTGTCCCCAAAACTGCTGACGCAGAACCATGGAGAGATAAGGCACCCAGATCCAGCACAACTGAATCTAGCAATCTTGCTCCTGAAATCTTGGAGTTCGGTTACCTGAACCTCCCATGGACTGTATGAATATTATTAAAGAAGCCAAACGCCCCACTACTAGAGCTTGCTATGCAGCTAAATGGAAAAGATTTGTCATTTACTACAATAACAACAAAATTGACCCATTTTCAATTCAGAACATTATTTGCTATTTACTACATCTA
The DNA here is from genome assembly GCF_964263255.1 of Lissotriton vulgaris. Taxonomy (NCBI): domain Eukaryota; kingdom Metazoa; phylum Chordata; class Amphibia; order Caudata; family Salamandridae; genus Lissotriton; species Lissotriton vulgaris. The sequence continues at coordinate 171,198,606 of NC_141685.1, forward strand.
CAAAGGTGAAATCTTGCATACTCATCAATCAGATTACATCTACCTGCTCTTGCAGCCTACTTACAAAACAGGCAACATTTGTCATTGTTTAGGGTACCTGCTATCAAAGCCTTCATGGAAGGCCTTAAAAGAATAATTCCAACCAGACTGCCACCATCTCCAGTGTGGAACCTAAACAATGTTCTTACTAGGCTCATGGGTCCCCCGTTTGAGCCTTTACACAAATACAAATTACAATTCCTTACATGGAAAGTAGCTTTCCTTGTCGCAATCACCTCTCTCAGGAGAGTAAGTGAGATTCCGGCTTTAACCGTACATGAACCAGTTTTACAAATACATTGCAACAAAGTGGTTCTTAGAACAAACCCAACAGTTCTTCCAAAGGTGATTTCTCCATTCCATCCTAATCAATCAGTAGAGTTACCAGTATTTTTCCAAAACCCTGATTCTGTAGCAGAAAGAGGTCTTCACACGCTTGATGTCAAAAGAGCTTTACTTTATTACATAGACAGGACTAAAGCCTTTAGGAAAACAAAACAACTGTTTGTGGCTTTCTCACCACCTCATAAAGGCAACCCAATTTTCAATGCTGGAATTGCCAGGTGGATAGTAAAATGCATTCAAATATGCTATCAGAAAGCAAAATGCATGTTAACAATGCCCCCTAGAGCGCACTCAACACGCCATCTAGGGGCTTCCATGGCATTCTTGGGGAACATTCCCCTAGAAGACATTTGTAACATGTTCTACTACACACACCTTCACCAAACACTATTGTGTAGATGTGCAGGCAAACACTTTTTCAAACCACTGCAACAGATACAGGCAACCACCGCTAGGGGAGACACGGCTGTACAGTCTATGCACAGAGTGTGAATTCTGCAACTCATATGCCTTGAACGGAAAATGCTACTTACCAGTATGCATCTGTTCTTGGCATGTATAGCTGCAGAGATTCACACTCTCCCCCACCTCCACGGAACCTGTATCTGTTCCATTGTTATCTTAGATAAATTCTCATGGACATCTCTGTTTCTTACAAACTCCATCATTTCCCTTCATGGCGAAAAACAATCTGAGGATGGAGTTAATGCCCATGCGCACTATCGTCCAAAGGAGAAGTCACCTATCTTGTGACTAAAAAGACTATTCCAAGACAACAACAAGGTGCAAGCATCCGAGCCCCACACCAGATGGCGATCTATGCACAGAGTGTGAATCTCTGCAGCTCTACATGCCACGACCAGATGCACACTGGTAAGTAGCATTTTCCTTCCTACAGGGAGCAGAGAAGCCAAGGACAGCTAGAAAAACAAATGTGATAAGCCCCCTCTTGGCTCTCCCTGACCTGGATGGGGTAGCTGGAACAAAGAGGGTTTTATAGCCATCCAGGTGCTAATTATTGTCTCCAGCCCAAGTTTCCTGGAGGCATATCACATCAAAACTCTTAACAAGGGCCAATCATTCGGTGTTCTCAATCTTACTCTCTAGCCCTGCGATATTCCAAGAAATTTACACCCTCCATTCACACTCGATACCTGTTCTGGGGGTGATACATTTCCCTGGGATACGGGTGCCACAGGGTCCGAGGAACACACACATCATCAATCGCAATCTTCCTATGAGCTCAGAGGAGTAAACCTATTTGCTGTGCTTACCACTATAATCCCCTCTGCACGACCCCTGTGACTCACCTCTTGGAGCTGCTCGCGCTGGGACCGTAGTTGGTAATAATTGGGTCTGTAGAAGTATCCCAGCGGGAGTGTCAAGATTGTTGAGTTCCGACACCTGTAGTTAGACTGGGCAACCGTGCTTAATATTCGGTTTACCATGACTGGATTGTTAAAATTGATGATAATGCAGTCCCCCAGCCAGGATTTCTTGGCGCTACCAACCCACTGTGTCTGGCGCACCAGGAGAATTTGGTTTTCCACCCTAAGCCCAGGGGCAATGTTTTAATTGAGCCAGTGCACCACCTTATTGTTCAGCTGGTAAAAGTCTTCCTTGGTTGAGGCATGGTACTCTTGCTAACACCACAACAAGCGGAGTGGACTCAGGTAGGAGATGAACAGAGCCCAAACTAGGATAATAGTTATTCTAGTCCCCGGGGGCATGGCTTCCAGCCCTTCCCACCTATCATCGGAACTGTACAATCCCCCACTTTGAAACCATGAGATTGCAGAGACTGAAAATATACTGTGTTCTGGGTGCTCCGCGCCCCCCTCCGGTTGGCTGGACGGTGCTGAGGGTCAGTCCTGGGCAATAGGTGCAGTCGTATCTCCTACCATGTGACTAGGCTGCTTCGTGATAGACACTGCTCTGTCTCCTGCTTCTGTGCCACTACTACTGGGACTGGAAATAGTGGTCGAGATCGTAGGCCTTATAAGAGGGATACTTGTGGAGAGAAGGACACGGTCCCTTTGCAAGTAGCTATCAGTGCAGACAGGTTGCTTTCCAGTGCAGAAAGTCGGAGTAGGATGGAGTCCAATTTAGTTCCAAATGCTGACAGCAAGGCTGCTTTGAGCATGTCTAACGAAATAGCATCCAGGTTAGGCACTTCTGGGTGGACTGCAGAAGATGACTGTGATCCAATGTTCTTTTTCGTTTACAAGGGCCCCCAACTGAGGGGCGCTTCCTCTTAGTGTCTCCTGGGCACTACCCATTGCCAGGGGTCATATCAGGGGCTGACCTAAAAATAGGAGACTGGGCACCAACCCGTGTGACAACAACTGGTGTAAGGGGGGACGATACCCCCAGCCTGGTCTTGAGGCATATCTTGAGGTATGTCCACCAAGCCTACTTGAGGGGACTGAGTATGGGAACCAGCATATGGAGCAACAGAAGAAACCCCTAGGAAAGGGTGGAAAGGTGAGCAAGATAATTCGGTATTTAAGAATCGGTAAATATGATGTAGGTAAAAAATAGGTAAAATTGACTGATTCAGTAATATTCCTTATTACCGAATCAGTAATACTGATTTGGTAATGAGGAATACCTTCCCATTTATTCCTATGGCCCTGGAATGAATAGGAAGCCATTCACTATTACCGATTCGGTAAATACCGAATTGGTAATAGTGGGAGCATATTCAAGGGTGGCAGGGTGTCACATTGACACCCTGTTACACCCCTGAATCGTGCATGTGTGCACATGTGGTTAGTGTAGATGTCTACAAGGGATTTGTTTTATACGCAATTTCTTAAATCAATATCTGTTATTAACCTCTTGGATGCTAATGACAAGGGTAACTCGTCATGCACTTCCCATTCATTTCAATGGAAATTAAAGGAGACAAATAATATTGCCTTAGCACTAACAAGTTCATTCACAAAATTGAACTCAATGTATCCATCTACACTAACCACTCATTGCCCAAGCCTACAAGGGTCTATTGGGTTCTCCCACGTTTTTTGATACTGTGTGCACATGCATGTATGTCTGCCACATGGCACTTTGAAAAAAGCAAATAATTGCTTTTTAAAGGTATTCGGTATTTACCACCAACTTGTAGTTGGTGGTAATTAGAGAATCCTTAAAGCAAAAATGTACTCACTTAAGTGCTACCTACATAGGTTTTAAGGATTCGGTAATTTACTGATTCCTTAAAATAAGGAATCAGTATTTTACTGATTCCTTAAAATAACGAATCGGTAAATTACGGAATCCTTATTTACAGCCTCCTACATTGGAAAGGGCTAAATACCGGTCTGTAACGGAAAATTCACCAATTTTTGGTCATTACCGACCAGTATTTAGCTTCCTACATCTGGCCCTTAGTCTCTTATCGGTAAACACTTTGATTGCTTGGAAACTGGCTCTGTTAAAGTAGCGAGTGCTTTAAAAAAATCCTTGTGAATCTCCCCCCCCCTCGCCCCCCAACAAGGTGTTCACTGATTTGGGCAGCCACAAACCTCACTCATTTATTTGTGGCTTCACCTCTTTGCCAAAATATTGTGATTGAGAACTCTCTGTTCAAGGTCTGGGCAGCTCGCACTCAGTGGCATTTCCATGATAAGAACAGTCCCGGTCTCACCATCACAGACAGTGACATCCACTAAAAAACAAGATGGAATCTATAAAACCAGGAGATTTGTTGTTTTTCTTAATTCTCATCCTACCCTTGTGACAAATTGTGTTCTCAAGATAAATCTCTTCGTTTTGAACAGTTACAGGAATAACTTAAATCAAACAAAACATTTGAAGTAAGTTTGTAATAGAAAAACAGGACTGTAACCTTGGGTAGTCTTAGATGCATACTTCGTATAATCCCACTTGTACCATTCAGCAAACGGCAGCTAAACCGCCACTCAACTGATCGGCCATCTTACATGAGGCCTTTGAACACTGCATGTACACGCTGCGGCTGCCAGCTGCATCCTGTTTATGTTGTAGGTCTTCTCTACCGTGTTTCATTAACCAGAAGCGCGGAGAGAAGACACAATAATGTATTCTTTCTTCAGAAATCGAACGTGGAGCATTGAAATTTCAAATGAATATAGGAATCTTTTACTTATAGTTTAAGTTCTTTGACTCTAAGTTCCCTGACTGATTGTAACAAAATGTAAATTTGAGCTAGGACATGTGAATACTGTCCTTATAGAATCCCTTTGGGATCTTAAAGAAGTGCCAACCTCATCGCGACTTCCTGCAAATTCGTTTTTCTACTGCACTGCACTGAAAAACTAGGAAAGATTACATCAAAGATGGCATTATGAACTTTGGCACTGTATCTTATATTGCAATCCTAATTTAACTAATTTTCCAAATCATGTTACTTTGCCCTGTGGACAAAACATTGATCCACAGTTTTCATCTCATCCCGGCTGGTGAGTCTTAACATGCTTTCTAGTGTTGCGAGTGTTGAAATGAATTCATCTAAGGTAGTCGGGTTCTTTCCTGGTAGGAGGGTTGGCGGGCCAGATGCTGGTGAAGCTGCAGTTCCGGCAGGAGTAGGGTCCTTGGGTGCATTTCGGGGCAGCCAGGCAGCAGGTGCATGATCGTCCAGGGTTGAGTGCGTGGAGGGAGCTGAAGTAGTAGCGGAGACGGCGTTGTGGCGTTCGCGGGGACAGGTGTTCTGGCTCTGGGCGGAGTCCAGGCGCGGACGCCATAAGAAGGGGAGGTAGAAGGGAGGAGCAGCTGGGTGGTGGGGGCAGACAAATGGGCGAGCGGGGGCGCAGCGGCAGGAAAACGGGGGAGGAACGGCGAGGGTACAGAAGGCAGAAAGGGCACAGAAATGGCACAAGAAGAAAAGGAGGAATGGGATGGAAAACAACTAACAATCCAACAAAATGCAATACAAAATACACTAAGGCGAAGTGTAGCAAGTGGGGGCGCGGACCGGAGGGGACGCAGCGACGGAGAAACCATGGGAGGAACGGCGAGAAGGCAGAAGGGCACTGGGCACAGAAGTAGCGCAAGAGGCAACAGGGGGAATGAAACAAACAAAATAAACAATACAACAAGCAATACAATTACACAAAGCAACCATGAATGGGCGAGCGGGGGGTTGGGGCCGCAGGGGATGCAGAGGCGGGAAAACGGGGAACGGCGAGTGTACAGAAGGCAAAAAGGGCACAGAAATGGCACAAGAGGAAAAGGAGGAACGGAAAGGAAAACAACTAACCATCCAACAAAATACATTAAGGTGAAGTGTAGCGGGCGGGGGGCAGGGCCGCAGGGGACGCAGCGGCGGTGAAACCACAGGAGGAACGGCGAGAAGGCAGAAGGGCACAGGACACAGAAGTAGCGCAAGAGGTAACGGGGAATGAAGCAAACAAAATAAACGATACAACAAGCAATACAATTACAGAAAGCAACCTACCACTGGCCACCAGGGATGAGGCACAGTGGTAGCTTGCGGGTGGAGGAGGGCCTTGAACTTCTGTCCGAGGCAACAGCAGGGAGCTGCGAGACACGGGCAGACAGGTGGTGGTGTTGCAGTGTGGGGAGCGACCTCCCTGTGACAGGAAACCTATTGTACTACCTTCCCCTGCTCGGCCATGGCCCAGCAGCAGGAGGGCAGAATTGTGTCTGGCATCGGCATCAGACCTAGGTTGCTGTTAGGCTCTGTAACGTCAGTCCCGGGAGCAGGGAGGGTTCCCCGGAAGAGCTCTCCTAAGACCAATTTCACGGACCAACTGATAGATCTAATTGCTATACATGTGCTCTCCTCAAATACATTTCTTTTGTTGGGGGATTTTCATTTTCATGGTGAAAATCATACGAACCCTGAGGTTAATAAACTCCTCTCTACTCTTGACATGATTGAACTCACCCAAAGAGTTACAGGCCCAACTCATCCAGCTGGCCACTCGCTAGACCTAATCTTTTCTAATATTGATCATCTAACCTGTAACCTCCCAGACTGTCTCACTTGGACCGATCATTCTATCCAACAGCCATGCCCCAAGAGCTCAGACTTAAGTGCAGGGAAAAAACAAGTGGCGCAAGACCTTGGCGAAATCTTTCTGTAGAAGCCTTTAATGAGGATGTTCACCTGGAATCCCCAAAGAAGGATAAGGATGCTCCTACGACGTTGGAAGAATTTAATACCGCCTTTGTGACAGTTTTTCATTCTCCCTATTGTCCACCATCAGCCCCCTGGTGCAAAAATACAAATGCAAGAGATTGGTGAGACTTTGGCGAGTTAGTAAAGACCCACAAAACAAACTACGGTTTAAACAATTCTTGTCTAGCTGTAATCTGAATTTAAAATCAGCCAGACGTCTATTTATTATTAACCAAATTGAACGTGCCAGTAATGTCCCAAAGGCCCTTTTCAATATAGTAAAAGACTTCGTATCTCTTCATGTCTGTAGACAATTGCCTATGGAAACACAAGATTTTTGTAATTCGTTAGCAATCTGTTTTCAAGAAATGATAATTGATATTTATGCTAACTTTTCATCGATCACCTCTCAAGACCTTGAAGCCTCTACTAGAACAGAGGGCTTAGAAAAAATGGCAGCTAGCACCTTAGATTGTTTCGAGTTAACCACGCTTGAGGAAGTTTCCAATGCTCTCTCCTTCTCAAAATCTGGCTCACCCCAAGATCTTTGTCCTCCAAAGACAATGGCCCTATTAGCCACTCGTTGCGTGCCAGCAATTCTAAATATCAATATTTATTCAATACAATCAGGTACCATTCCAATAACATTGAAGGAAGCGTTCGTACGTCCAATATTGAAGAAACCAACTGCGGATCCCCGAGAAATCAGCAACTACCGGCCTATTTCTTTGGTACCCTTATTGGGCAAGCTGCTGGAAAGTATAATTAACAAGCAACTAGGTCTATGCCTGGAGTCCAAGGAAACTCTGGATCAATCACAATCCGGGTTGCAACCGGGCTTCAGTACCGAGACTGCCATGCTCGCTGTAACTGACCCGCTCAGACAGAAAATAGACATTGGAGGATACTGATCCTTCTAGATCTCTCGGCGGCTTTTGATACCATCTCACATTTAGTGCTCGCGGAGAGACTAGCTTCCTGTGGCATTCAAGGGGCAGCCTTGAAGTGGTTGCAGAACTTTGTCAGACAGAACGCAAACTATCATGCTAGGGCCATATCTGTTAGAAAAAATTGTAGAACAGCTAGGTTTTGTGATAATTTCATATGCTGGTGATACTCAGCTTATATTTACTATTGGCCCAAAGATAGAAGCAGAGAAATTGCAGTTCTCCAGCAGAATGCTTGTAATCTCTAGCTGGAGGACACAGAACTGCCTCCAGTTGAATCCTGGAAAAACCGAGGTCATGCTAACGGGGAAAGCCTCAGCTAGCTGGTCTGATGAATGGTGGCCCTCACAATTGGGACTAGCTCCTGTTCCTAAATAATGTGTTAAAAATCTAGGCCTAAGATTAGATCAGTCATTAACCATGAAAGACGACATTGCTGCCACTACTAGCTCCTGCTACTATAGTATGCATTTACTTCGCAAAATTCTTCCCTACTTGCCCACTAATCACCGCAGAACATCAGTTCAAGCCTTGGTCATCCGCCAATTAGACTATGGTAATGCTCTGTTGGCGGAAGTGGGAGAGACCCTGCTAACTAAATTACAAGTGATTCAGAACACAGCGGCCAGAATGTTACTGAACCCCCTGCTGGCTCCCCTTTTGCTCCCTTGCTGAGAGAGCTGCATTGGTTACCTGTAAGGAAGAGATCCTTTTTCAAAATCTGTTGTCTCACTTACAATGCGCTGAATGGCAGAGGCCCTTACTATCTACAAAAGAAACTCACCTTTCATACACCGAACAGAGATCTCAGATCCAGTACTCTAGGCCTTTTACAGGTTCCTCGTATACGTTTGAGTCAGACTGGTGGAAAAGCTTTTTCGTATCTGGCCCCAAGATACTGGAATAAACTACTGCTGTCCCTAAACACAATTTCCATATACAGCACCTTTAGGAAACAACTAAAAGCATTCCTGTTCTAACTCTGTTCTGACTTTCAGTCCTCGGGCCAAATTTCTAGGCAAGCGCTGAGATGCCCCAGGGTGAGTCATGCGCTATAGAAATTAACTTAACATAACAACAAACATAACGTGCCTGAATGTAGCTAAACCAGAACCCCTAAATGTGCGCTGCCAGCTTTGCTCAGTTTGACTTCTAATTATTATAGCAGCGCTTCAGCACTTGACAGCTCAGGAAGCCATAAAAATGTGTGTCTTTGCATTTCAGTACGGTGATGCGGACCACCACATTGAAATGTGTTACTCTAACCCCTGATGCATGTTACTTGGCAGGCCTGCTCCCCTCAACGCAGGCACCCTTGCAGTATGGTGCAAGGCTGCCTGCATTGGCGCTAGGCAGCTAAATTCAGCACCAGCACAGGGAGAAATGCAGGGCTGCACCGTATTCTTGTAAATACGGTGTAGTCCTGCATTTCAGAAGTGGAGAGCGTGGCGTTAAGCCAAGGAGGCCAACGCCGTGCTCCACCACTTCCTTGTAAATATGCCCCTTTTAATGACAACAGCCTGAGCTATTTTATCAAGAGACAGAAAATCCTCTCATTTCAGAAGATGCACAGCCTTGATGTAGCATTGCACCAGGACACACACCTGTCACCTATTGAACATGATGAACTCAGAAGGGATTGGATGAGTATGGTACTACATGCCAGCAGGATCCTGACTACCCTTACACACCCATCTACTCCTTTGGAACATAGGGAGAGTGGGTTGGACATCTGTTTTCACAAATCCCTGGGGGTTTCCACACTGCAGGCATGGAGGGAGCACCCTGGGCAGATATATTTTTGCCAAGGTTCAGATTCTCAATGAGTCTTTGTGTTTGGGCTTTATCTATACCCCGGCGTCTGACCAAACTCCTGCTCTCCTTTGGACAGCCAGGGTATTCATGAGGGGGGTGCTGGAATATGGAACCTTGACAAGTCCAGAAACCATACGACCAGGCAGCCCCGAGACCGGTTCATCCTCTCTGACATTATTGATGATCATGTCTTGATGGATCCATGGTGATTGACGCACCTGAGGGATGTGGACTATACTTTCACCTCCTGCGTCCATTGTAAACGTTTACACCTTGATCCTCCCAAACAGTACCTCTGATCATGATCTTCTGCAACTCGACCATAATCTTCGACTGTTGTAAACCCTTCAGGCCCATTGGAGAATGTATACAGCATGGTATAAAGCCCCTGAAAACAAACACAGACGGTTCCAATATCTGAGTCAGTACTTGGAAGAGAACGCTGGGTACATCTCCTCTGCACAGGTGCTGTGAGAGTGCAGGAAGGCCGATGAGCGATTTGGCTGCCTATAAGTGCCACTGTGAGGCATAACAGTGTTGGTTGACTGACCTTGAGTTTCACCTGGCTCAGACGTATAACGCATTGCTGATCTCTGCTCTTCTCAAGGAGCTGCTTGGAGCCAAGTATGATCTGAACTCCGATTACACAGTGGAAGACCAGATGGATACGATCTGTTGACGATATAGTAAGAGACGGTGAGTCGGCCCCCTTTGCTACTCTCATGCGTGATTATGGGCTGCCACAATCGCATCACTGACAGTACCGACAGCTCATGCAGTGCCTGCGACACATGCCGGGTGCTCCCCCTTATGGTCTGAAGAGTGCCCCAATGTTGAGTTATACTCTGATGTGGAAAGATTCAAGGAGACTATGGTGGGATTATATGTTACCACTATGGACAGCCTTTTTCAAGCACCACTGCCCACACTTTGTTTGTGGGAGCAGAGGCTGTCCCTCTCACTGTCTGAGCAGGACGGGTACGACCTTTGGAAAGACCATGGCAGTTTCCTCCAGGAGGTCAGGTTGAAATTCAGTTATTTCAACTTCCTACACCACTGGAACTGGACGCCGGAGTGGATCTATAAAGCACATATAGTGGAGGATTCGAAGTGCCGGAGGTGCTGAAGGTGTGACGCACTCGCCTGTGACATTTTACATTTCCTGCAGACTGTACAGTACTTTGTGCTACTGGGGCTTTGTTTTGGATACCTTGATGACCAACCTGGGGGTGGCACCGCAATTGATGGCCCGTCTGACCTTGCTTCACAAAATGTCAGTATTCCAGGATTTACCAACCACTGTAAGAGTCAGCTGGCTATGGCCTTCATAGTGGGAGTTGTCTTTTTTGGTGGCGACCTTTGGGCCTGGCACCCTAACATATTTTTTTTCCTGTTCCCATGTCATTTCCCCTCGTGTTCTCCCTCATCCTCCTTCCCTGGTCATCTGAGGGGTCTTCTGAGCCACATCACCTCTATCTAGAGGGGTTATTTCATTTATTGTTTTTCCTGTTATCAATGTCTTCTCACAAGTTCTAGTTTACACAGTATCTTGCTGAATCAATAAACTTCCATCCCTGTAAATGCTCATTGTATATTAAAAATCAATAGAGAATTAATGTATATAAAAAAAGACACAGGAAATGGTGTTACTTAACATTTGACTTTGACAATTCCAAAGGAAGAGACCTTACTGAATTTATAGACATGATCAGAACACATGTAAAGTGATAAAATTACAACCAAGTCTCACTAAAATAGACATTCAATGTAACATTCCACTGAACTGTGTGCAGTACTCATGGTCAAATATGAGAAAGGTTTTGCCACCAAAATGTGGCACAGAGGGCCTGCTCTGTGCCGAGTAGTCACTTGTGAAGTTCTAGTTAATCCCCATAGTTTTGAAGAATGGGCCAGGTTTGAGTGAGACTTCAGACCGACCTCCAAATGTGTCAGTGTCACTCGTGATGAGTGAGGCTTGAGGGCTCTGATGTATGCACCTCTTAACTAATGTCACTGTTGAGGCACTCAAGGCTGCTTGTATGAATATGCTACAAAGAGTTGACGCACTCAGTCCTGCCAAGTATCACGCATCATGTGTGACACTAACGCATTTCAGTGCGGTGTTCCGCCTCACCGCACTGAAATGTTTTGTCACGCATTTTAATTCCACTGTCTTGGGTGCTACTACTAGCACACCACAGCTCTGTTGCTTCCAGCACAGTCACTTGCCGCCAGGCCGCTGAGCGCTCTCTGGCTCATAAACAGTTAAGGATTGCAGCTCTGGCTGGAAATGCGCTAGCTACATTTGTTAAAATTTACGGCCTCAGCTGCGCCTGCCAGGCAGCCTTGATTAATGATCCCGTCCCGCCCGCGGCAGGCTGTGAAACTGACACACAGCCCACACTCAACAGGGCGCCGAGGCCTGCCCCTTATCGGATGTGATCTCATGCGGTCCTCTGGCACACTGAGGTGAGCAAAAACTTCAAAAAATGTTAGGAAATAATGTTTTATTAATTTGTGGTTGAAATTGTTTTATAAACTTGACGTAATTATTTTCGTGATTTGCACACGTGAGACGATATTCTGTTTGAATTTGCTGTGGTGACGTTGCAGCAGCCAGGTCTGGGCCCATTGCTGTGGCTTGCAGCCTTGTAACTTAGTGAGTGCAGCTGGCGATTGTGTTAATTAAATTAGCTTTTTAGTGGCAGCACGCTATCTGCTGCCTGCATTGCGGGTCAGATAATTAGGTGACGTTTTTCTGCCCAGTGTGGGAACCCTTTTCGTAAAGGAAACTCAGAGCCAGGCGTGTATTCGAGATGTACTTTATTTCCCGGAGCGCCGGGTTTGTGTGACTCATTGAGCCGGTCTGCGCCTCACAATATGGCCGCCTTCCGGTTCCTGTTCAGGTGTTCCGGTTCCAGCGCTAGTTGGGAACAACTAGACCGTTACCACATATCTCCCCCTTCATGCAACTGACAACATAAAACAGGAATAAACATCTTACTTAATGTCCATATTAAAGTCCTTGAACCTCTTGGGAGTTCTTACAGTTCTTCCTGCTCTCGTTTTCACCACACCTTCATCCTTCTCGCTTCTTTGTGCTTCTGGTACTGCTACCATACCCTTTGTCTCAGTTCCTTCCTTTATCCCTTCTGGTCTCTCTTTCTCACTTCCTTTCCTACTTGTGTTATATCCATTCTCTCCTTCACTGTTACTCCCATCCTGTGCGTTCTCTCTCTCTTCTACTTGCTGCGTTCCTTCTTCTACCTGCTCTTGTCTCCTTCCTCAACATTCCTCACTCGCCATCTCTACATACTCTCCCGCTTCTTCATCTGTTTCCGCTCCCCACTTCAGGATTTTGCTGCATCTCGCCATTCTGTCCTGCGACAACACCTTGCCATCGCTGAGTAATGCCGATCTGGCATATGGCTCTAGAACTTGCAGGGGCGGAGTGAATTTGCTCTCATGTTTCCTTCTCATGGTCGCTACCTTCACTCTCACCCAATCACCCTTCTCTAGTGACACTCCTTGCACGTTGCGTCTCCTGTTGAAATGTTCAGTGTACGTCTCTTGCGCTTTCTCTAGATTTCTTCTTACTATCGCTGGTGACCATTTGCTCTGCACCACCATTTGCCTCCACGCGACATTGTCTTTAGTGAATGGCTCTCTTCGCCTCAGTGCCTTAAAGGGGCTGTTGTCTGTGCTGCATGGCGTAATGCGGTAGGCCCATAACATCTTGGGCAAATCCTTCTCCCAATCTTGCCCGTCATTTATAGCTGCTTGGACTGTCCCCATTATTACCTTGTTAAAACATTCCACCTGTCCATTTCCCACTGGGTGGTATACGGGGGTGTGCTTAACCTCTATCCCATTTCTGGACATGAAAGCCTCCCATTTGGCCGAGGTAAATTGTGGCCCATTGTCACATGTTATGACCTTGGGGATTCCTTCCTTTATAAATATGGTGTTCAGGAACGTTATGACCGCTTCAGTGTCCACTGTGTCTTTCACTTCCAACTCCGGCCACTTGGAGTATCTGTCAATCAATACTATAGCATACTTCTGTATGCCTTCCGTGTTCAGGATGGGTCCAATGATGTCGATGGACACCATCTCCCAAGGTCCTTCAGGCACAGGGAACTTCCCTAACTGTGGCCTCAGCACAGACTGGGATTTATCCGCCTTGGAGCAGGAGTCGCATAGTCTCACATACCTTTCCACTTGTGCATCAATAGCGGCCACCAGTACGCTTGTCTAGCTAGGGCTTTGGTCTTTGTGATCCCCTGGTGTCCTTCATTTAACAACGCCATCAAGTGGTCTATGAGTCCCTGGGGGGGGGGATGACCTTGTCGCCCCTTAGCAGGAATAGGGGTTTTCCCCCGAGCGACAGTTCCTCCCTCACTTCCCATTACCTCCTCAAGGTTTCTTTCAGGTGCCTCTTCTCTGGCCACCCGTGGATAACGTATCCCTTTACCGCCTCCAGGTCCTCATCTAGTCTGTAGGCCTCTGCCCACTCTTGCGCACTGATCACTTAATCCATGTCTTGTACGGTCGCCACCATGTAGCCTTCCCACCCCGGTGTCTCTTGTTTGTCCGCTTCTTCCTTGGCCGCCGCTCTACTTAGAAAGTCTGCTACTTTGTTCTGGGGCCCCGGTATGTACTCCACTTCGTACACGAAGTCTAGCAGCCTTTAATGTAATTTTTGCAATTCTCGGAGTGGCATGTGCATGACCATTTGATGTTAAAACTTTTATTAGGGGCTTATGGTATGTGCGGACTAGGAACTTGGCTCCCCACAAGTATTGGCTGAAGCGTTCCATCGCCCACACCACAGCTAACATTTCCTTTTCGATGACGCTGAATTTCTCCTCGTTGGGCGCCAGGGATCGGGATGCAAAGCTGACTGTAGATGTTTCACCATTGTCTGACTTCTGCATTAACACTGCCCCCAGGCCCCTGTCACTGGCATTGGTGGTGAGTACGGATTGTGCGTATGGGTCAAATCCTTTCAGATGTATGGCTTCGCCCATTTCCTGCTTTAGGGTCTCAAATTCCTCTTGCTCTTCCTTGTTCCATTTGAACCCATTTCTCTCTTTAAGTAGTTGGCGTAGGTAGTGCGTCTTGGTGGCAAAGTTGGGAATGAATTTACTATAGAATTCGGCCATGCCCAAGAATGACCTAACGTCTTCTTTCTTCCCTGGGGCTGGTGCGTCCATTATCGCTTTCATGTTGGCTCTCTTTGGCTCTATTCCCTTCTCGCTAACCTCATGACCGAGGTAGGTAACTGACGGTACACCAAATTTGCATTTTGTCCACTCTGCGGTGAGTCCGTTTTCTTGTAATGTGCGTAGCACGGTATGCAGTTTCTCATTGTGCTCCTGTTTGGATTTGCCCATGACAAGGATGTCGTCTTGGAAGAACTGAACTCCTTCCACCTTCTGAAAGAGTCTGTGCATCAGTTTTTGAAAGATGGCAGCGGCCGATGCCAACCCAAACGGCCTTCTCAGGAACTTGTAACACCCGAAAGGTGTTATGAAGGATGTAAGATGACTGCTGGATGCATGGAGTTTTACCTGATGGTAGGCTGATGACAAGTCCACCGTAGAGAACCATTTAATTTCTTTTGTCCTGGCCAGCATCTCATTTATGCGCGGGAGAGGAAACTTATCTATCAAGATGTTTTTGTTAAGTTCCCTGAGGTCGAGGCACAGCCTCACCTTTCCGTTCGGCTTTTGAGCTACCACCAAGGGTGAGAGCCACTCCACGCTCTCTATGGCCTGTATCACCCCACTTTTCTCCAATCTGTCGAGTTCCGCTTGCACTGCCTCTCTGCATCGGAAAGGGATGTTTCGCACCTTGTGGATGACCGGTTTAGCTCCTTCCTTCAACCGTATCAAATCTGTCGAGTTCCGCTTGCACTGCCTCTCTGCATCGGAAAGGGATGTTTCGCACCTTGTGGATGACCGGTTTAGCTCCTTCCTTCAACCGTATCAGGTGCTTGTACTTGGCCAATTCTCTTATCTGTCCATTGAACACCTTCGGGTATTCTCTGTGCCAGGCCTCATCTTCGCGTCCTTCCTCCGTTTTCATCAGTAGCACCTTTTCTATTCCTCCTGGGTTGAGTTGGATTCCCAGCGCACCTTGATCCTTCCAGCTGAGCACAGATGGCCCCTTCTCTGCGATGTACAGTTTGCAGTTGGCTTGACGCCCTTTGAATTCGAAAAGCAATGGGCAATAGCCCAGCATGGGTATTCTCTGGCCAGTGTAAGTAACTGGTCTCACGTCCATGGGACGCAGTTCATCCTTTATTTTAGTCACAAACTTTTCTTCCCATACCTGCCTTTGAACAATGGTGATGGGGGCTCCTGAGTCTGCTATTATTTCAATCGGTACTCCTCCGATGTGCATGTTAAGTCTTGGTTTGTATGACTCTTTACATCCCACGTCCAGGACTTTGGCATCAATGTAGAGGACTTCCTCGAGGTCCTCTTCCTCCACCTGTGTATCGTCTTCTTCTGTGTTTCCCTGGTCTATGTATCTGACAGCGGCGCTCTTGGGTTTCCGGCGGCACACCTTTTCATAATGGCCAAATACTCCGCAGAATGCACACTTCGCCCTAAACGCCAGACACACCTTGTCGTTGCCCAGGTGCGATGTACTTCCACATCTGTAACAGCTTGGTCGTCCTCCCCTTCCTGTCTTCGGGGTTGCCCCCCCTGTCTGTGGGCCCCTCCTGGTGTCTTGGCCCCTGGGTGGTTCCCTTTGTCTGGTCTTGTCACTCTTGTTGTGCGTCATGACTCTATACCGACCGTTTGTGTTCCTCCTGTGTCTTTCCTGGCCACCTGGGCACATCGTTTGGACATCTCTGCCTTTTTCACTAAGGCCCATACCTCCTTCAGGGGAGCATCGCCGTTTACCCATAGTTTTTCCTGGATGTGTGTGCTCGACGTGTGCATTATGATCTGGTCCCTCACCAGCTCGTCGTGGAGGGTCCGGAATTTGCACGTCAGTGCCAACTTCTGTAGAGCCGCCACGTACTCATCGACCATCTCTCCGCTCTCTGGTTTCCTCTGAAAAAAATTGTGTCTGTCTATGGCTACGCACACTACCGGTCTGTAGTGCGCATCCAAGTCCTCTATGGCATGTCTAAACACATCCGTGTCCGTCGCGTCCCTCGGACCTTTGACGATGGTGTCAAATACTCTCAAACCCTCTGGGCTCAGGTTGTGTAACAGTTTCTTCCTTCTCCTCGGGCTCGAGTAAGCCGCTTCACC
This sequence comes from Lissotriton vulgaris, assembly GCF_964263255.1. Taxonomy (NCBI): domain Eukaryota; kingdom Metazoa; phylum Chordata; class Amphibia; order Caudata; family Salamandridae; genus Lissotriton; species Lissotriton vulgaris. The sequence goes on from NC_141685.1 coordinate 171,215,150, forward strand.
TTCGTCTTCTAATGCCTCTAAATAATTTAGGAAGTACCGTATCCAATCTTCCCAGGGCATCGTGGACTCTCCTCTTCTTGGGAGGAATGGCACCATGTGGGGGAGGGAAGTAGACGGTGTAGCCATCCTTCTGTCGCCCCTTGGGCCTGCCTGTGCGGGAACTGTGCGGTTGGGCGGGCTGTCTGGCGCGTGTCTTTCGTCTCCGTCTTCCTCACTGTTCTCCCTGCTGTCTGCACCTCCTGTTGCCCCCTCAGTTGTTGGGTTCGCTCGCGGTCTGCCCCTGTCCGCTTCGCTTGACCCCATACCTCGTCTCTGCTGTTCCGCCAGCTTGCCGTGGCCAGAGGGTGAGTGCGTGTCTGGCTGTGCTTCCCTCTCCTACTCTGCGTGGTACTGGGCTCGCCGCGTTGATCTCGCGTAGCACGTTGCGCACTCTCTTCCCGCGCTTTCCCTTATGGGCCGCCCACTGGTCGCTCTGTGCCCTTGTGCCTTGGCACGGCGTCTCCTTGTACCTCTCCTGCGTCGCTGAGCGTAGCAGGTACTTTCAATTCAGTCGGTCGTTGCGCCGTCATTCGCCCTCTGCCGCGCTCCGGGATTGGTGCCTGATGCTCCGTGCATGTGCATTTTTTTTGTTATGCCCAGAACTGGCTCGTGTCCCGCCTCGTCGCCATTGTGGGAACCCTTCTCGTAAAGGAAACTCGGAGCCAGGCGTGTATTCGAGATGTACTTTATTTCCCGGAGCGCCGGGTTTACGTGACTCTCATTGAGCCGGTCGGCGCCTCACAAGATGGCCGCCTTCCGGTTCCTGTTCAGGTGTTCCGGTTCCGGCGCTAGTTGGGAACAACTAGACCGTTACCACACCCAGGGCTGTTTTTACGCTCTTTTGAACTGAAGCAAAACACTAACAACACCCTCTGGGCGAGCTTCAGAAAGGTCTCTTAGAGCAGCTGGTAACCTCTGTCTCTCCTACCGGAACTCTTTCTCCGTATTCCACCTCTTATGCAGCGTCCTCCTGAAGCCGTCTCCAACATCCTTCATTTTTTGTGGTCGTCCTCTTCCTCCTACTCTCTCATTTTTGCACATCCGGTTTTAAAGTGTGGAGGTGAAGAAGAAGGAGCCTTTCTATAGTGTTTGCGTGTGTTTGTTTACTTGGATTTTTGCTGTCTTCACTGCTAATTCTGTTCCTACAGGAAGCGTTGTGTCGTGGGAAGTCGTCTGGATCATGGATTTGTTAGCGTTTGTTTGAGGCTACCTCAGTCCTCATATCGTGACATTCTGCTGTGTACAGCTCCGCATTTCATCCTGCTAAGATCTCTAAAATGAATACCCTTTCATTCTTCCGAGACAGATTAAACAAATACCGCAGTGTGTGCATGGATGCCATTTACGGATCGCAAAATGGTCGCATCTGTGACCCCTGATGTGTCTTTTGCGACCCCTGGCACTGTCCTTGCGACCCTTAGCATCTGCGGGTCATGTGGCCAAAATGAGAAAGAATGCCTGGGTATTCCTTTAGAAATATGGCCTTGCTGTGCAATTCAGTCACGCCCTTCAATAATACATTGTACCTTATTTCAAAGCGCTTGCTGGGACGCGCTCACCTCTGGCTGGTCACATAGAGGAGGACTTTGCAAACAGCTCGCCGCACCCGCTCCGCGGGTGCCGCTTCGCCAACAAGTGAGGAGGAGTGGGAGACCAACACCGACAGAGGGCTGCAGGGCTGCGAGCGTATCAGGGACTCCAAATCCCAGGAGTCCCTGAGAGACCGCCCACCACTTCCGGTCCGCTCTCCCTGCCGGCCCGCCCACCGCCCACCTGAGGGTTTGTTAAAAGCCCCACCAGCGGATCTGACAACTGGGAGACCTTATTTCAAAGCGCTTGCTGGGACGCGCTCACCTCTGGCTGGTCACATAGAGGAGGACTTTGCAAACAGCTCGCCGCACCCGCTCCGCGGGTGCCGCTTCGCCAACAAGTGAGGAGGAGTGGGAGACCAACACCGACAGAGGGCTGCAGGGCTGCGAGCGTATCAGGGACTCCAAATCCCAGGAGTCCCTGAGAGACCGCTCACCACTTCCGGTCCGCTCTCCCTGCCGGCCCGCCCACCGCCCACCTGAGGGTTTTGTTAAAAGCCCCACCAGCGGATCTGACAACTGGGAGACCTTATTTCAAAGCGCTTGCTGGGACGCGCTCACCTCTGGCTGGTCACATAGAGGAGGACTTTGCAAACAGCTCGCCGCACCCGCTCCGCGGGTGCCGCTTCGCCAACAAGTGAGGAGGAGTGGGAGACCAACACCGACAGAGGGATGCAGGGCTGCGAGCGTATCAGGGACTCCAAATCCCAGGAGTCCCTGAGAGACCGCCCACCACTTCCGGTCCGCTCTCCCTGCCGGCCCGCCCACCGCCCACCTGAGGGTTTTGTTAAAAGCCCCACCAGCGGATCTGACAACATTGTATTTGCTGCAATAGTGTTAGAACAATAAAGAATGTAAAGCAAATGGGTTTAGTATTTTAAAACAAACAAAATCGGAAGTGTTTCTACTACTCCTTAATTCAAGGAAATACAACTGTGCCACGTACACTCAAAAACACAAACAAATATTCAAGCTGCAGGGTAACAAAGCACCAGTAAAAATTCAAAGGACTACAGTGCAGTGGAGCATTTGCATATTGTCAGAGTAAGGATCCACATTAAAATACCACACTGAAGAATAAAGAATATCAAAGTTGCCAACATTGTATGCATTTATGCTCGGTAAAAATGTATGTAGAAACCCCAGTACAAACCAGCAATGGTCTTCCAAAACACGTGCGCAATAGAGGGTTTTTTAGTTACAAGTTGTTGGTAACAGAGCGGAGTACATGAAGATCGGCTGATTTGACAAGGATTACACAATACTCATAAGTGAAGAGACCGACCACGCTTATAACACTGAGGTTTCCATATTCTATGTAGGGCAATGTATTCTTAGGGCAAGATCTTAGCGCTACCTTGCTCAAAAGGATGTCATTTCATACATTTATGTGTTTCCCTAGTCTTCCTTACTTGATTTTGCGCACGAGAAAGTGTCACTCATAGTTCTTGAAATGTCACTCATAATTACACTGAAGTTATGAAAATGTCACACAAGGCAATCTGAAACCTTGGCAGCTATGCACACTCAGTAATCAATGGTGTATTGATGACAAGCGTACTGTGATATAAGAGCCTATGTGAAAGAGTAGAATATTTTCGAGTAATGAAATGCCCCTCCCCTGTTCTTCAGACCAGTAATACCCACTCTTTTTTATGAAACCCATAGTCTGCTGCATTAATTAATTAATTAATTGCAAGTTTATATAGCACTAGGATCGACTCCCGGAGGAGTATCTCCGCGCTTCGACCGCTGCGAAACCCTTCCTGGCTTCCCTGAGAGATGGTCCCTTAATGGGTATCTCCAGGGTGAGACCAGGCATCCCCGGCGGTCTGGTGGGGCCGTTAGTGCAGATGAGGCAAGCTTATGCCCAGAGTTGCCGAGTGTGATCGCTGATCAGAGTGGGCACTGAGGCGAGAGAATTATCGAGTCCGCTGACCCTGGTCCAGAAACCTGCCGCGTCGGGAATCGAACCCTGGTCCCGGGCCGTCCTCTGCTCTCGGGTCTGCCGCCTCTAACCAGTGAGCCACACTACTGCACTATTCCACTCAGTCGGGTTTCCGATCCAATCTTAGTACCGAGACAGCACTCCTGGAGGTCAATGAGGCCATAAAAGATGTGTTGGATGCCGGAGGAAGGGCTATGTTGGTTATGTTGGACCTGTCGGCGGCTTTCGACACCGTCCCTCATGAGGCTCTTCTCGGCAGACTTTACGAGATCGGTCTGAGAGGGACGGTGTTGAGCTGGTTTCAATCTTATCTAGCAGGTCGCCGACAGGTGGTCTGGGCCCCCCCTTACTCAGCCGCAGTGCCGCCTCTGGAGGTCGGAGTCCCTCAGGGCTCGGTCCTGAGCCCGACTCTTTTTAATATCTTTATGACCCCTCTGGCGGTACTGGCTGAGTCTTTTGGTGCTCAGATCATATCCTACGCCAATGACACCCAGCTCCTTTTCACCTGTCATAAGGGAGCAGAGTTTGACGGTGAGAGCATTCGGAGCTGCCTCTGGCTGTGTTCGAATGGTTTCAACGAAATAGCCTTAAATGCAACCCTGACAAGTCAGAAGTGCTTTTTTTTGGATGTCACGCGGACCCGAACTGGCAGGATTGGTGGCCTATCAACATGTGTCCTCCTGCATCCTCCTCGTTAGTTGCTAAGAATCTGGGGGTCAAAATTGACGGATATATGACGGTACAACGCGTACCATTTCAACGTGTGCCTTTACAACGCGTATTTAACAACGCAAGTCGTTACAACGACTTGCGTTGTTGGGCGCGGATAGTAAATAGTATAATTTACTATTCTAACACCAGCCACCGTGAATAGTAGGGAAGGTGTTGGAATAGTAAATGTACTATTCTTTATCCTTTAGCGCCCTCCAGCGCAAGTCGTGGTTACGACTTGCGTTGTAAAGGATGCGTCGTAAAAGCACTGCGGGGTAACATCCGCGTTGAAAAGGATGTTCCCCAAAATTGACAATAGCCTTTCGTTTAAGTCCCAGATTCTGGGTCTGACTGGTACTTGCTATGGTTTGCTCAAAATGCTACGCAAGTTCTTCCCTTGCTTCCAATAGTGCATAGGAAAACAACTGTCCAGTCCCTGATCTGTTCTAGGCTGGACTATTCCAATGTTCTCTATTTGGGCCTCCCTGACTATTTACTTCAAAAACTTCAGGTGGACCAAAACTCAGCGGCACGGGCTAATTTTTGCCTTCCCCGCCGAGCAAGAGCTTCGGCCCTGCTAAACTCCTTATATTGGTTGCCTATTCGCAAGCGGATTGTTTTTAAAACATTGACACTGGCACATAAGGCACTGAATGCTATGGGAGCAGAGTACATTCAGAAACGTCTTGTTTTTTACAAGCCTGCTAGATCCCTTAGGTCCGATACCCTTGGCCTTGCCGCTGTCCCCATTGTCAGGAAGGCTAGGATTGGGGGACGCTCCTTCAAACGCCTGGCTCCCCAGTAATGGAACAGCCTTCCTCTGTCACTTCGATGTACTTCTAGTCTGCTGGTTTTCAGAAAGGACTTGAAGACATGGCTGTATGGACAGTAACCTGCCCCTTTTCCCTCTTCCTTTCTGCCATTCTTTTCTGTAGTCTGTTGTGGGTTGGAAAAAAGCGCCGGGACACTCCATGGAGTAGCCGAGCGCTATATAAGACACCCATAACATTAACATTAACATTAACACAATGTAAACCGTGTGAGAAATTTCTTGTTCATACTCGGTTGCCCTATCTTAGGAATTAATTGTTTCAAAGATATATTGCTTTATTTTTGTCAGTGAATCTTGGTTGAGAGAGGATGCTGGTTACTAGATACAAAAAAAACAAAGCCTGCAAGAGACCGCTATCCTAATATTTTAGGAGACCGTTGTGCTCTTAAACCAGAAAGTCAAAACCTAATTAGAACCTACAATTCAGTCTTGTTCAAGGATATAAAACAGTATTAAATATAAGGAATAAGCCACAGACATAGGAACATTAGAAATAAGCTGTTCCTTCAATTGTCGCTTAGACACATGACCTATGCCTCATGGTCACTGATCTGGTGTCTTAAACTCCATGGTATTAACCTCTGTTTACTTTGCTATCTAGCACGTTGTGGATTTGAAAAACTGCGAATAAATTTTTTAAAAGAATAAATAAGCTGCCCAGCTTAATTGGAAAACTGACCGATACACCTATATATTAATTGAAATACAGATATATTATGATTTGAAATACAGACTGCCACTTCCAGTTGTCACCTTTCTGTAAATACTCTTAAATCCTTTACATCAGTGTTCGGAAGATGCTCATCTGAAGTGAAGCTATAAATGCTTTTTTACAGCAGCCAAGTGTGAGGCCCTGTACTTGAACTGTCTGACCCTTAAAAACATTCCCGTCTGTGACATCTGAAATCCCAGGTCTTTACAGGCACCATTGCTTGTTTGTGTGAAATGTATTCACTCCTGGAGCCTGGAGGTGGCAGTTCTGTCAGCAGCCACCAGAGGACGCACCTCGTCTGATGATGAAACCAACTGAGCTTTACATGGATGAAAGTGAGAAGGGTTTCCTCTTCCAGGTCAGCGGTGGCAGAGACAGCAGCAGCAGCAAGTGCTGACATCACTTCCTCCTTGTGCTCTGTGTCCAGCCTGTTGCAGAGGAAGGAGGAGCCCTGTCTGTCTGTGTTTGCAGTTACCTCCATCTTCAGACCCCCCACCCAGACCTCCCCCCAGACCCAGGAGGAAGAGAGAGCACAGGAGGTGAGGCCTGTCCAGGGGTGCAGAGGAGGAGAGGCCTGTCCAGGGGTGCAGAGGAGGTGAGGCCTGTTCAGGGGTTCAGAGGAGGAGAGGCCTGTCTAGGGGTGCAGAGGAGGTGAGGCCTGTCCAGGGGGTAAAGAGGAGGCGAGGCATGTCCAGGGGTGCAGAGGAGGAGAGGCCTGTCCAGGGTGAAGAGGAGGTGAGGCCTGTCTGGAGGGTGCAGAGGAGGAGAGGCCTGCCCAGGGTGCAGAGGAGGTGAGGCCTGTCCAGGGGTGCAGAGGAGGTGAGGCCTGTCTGGAGGGTGCAGAGGAGGAGAGGCCTGTCCAGGGGTGCAGAGGAGGCGAGGCCTGTCCAGGTGTGCAGAGGCCTGTCCAGGGGGTTAAGAGGAGGTGAGGCCTGTCCAGAGGCCCAGAGGAGACGAAGCCTGTCCAGGGGTGAAGAGGAGGTGAGGCCTGCCCAAGAATGCAGAGAAGGAGTGGCCTGTCCAGGGTGCATAGGAGGCAAGGCCCGTCCAGCGGTGCAGAGAAGGAGAGGCCTGTCCAGAGGTGCATAGGAGGTGAGGCCTGTCCAGGGGTGCAGAGGAGGGGATGCCTGTCCAGGGGTGCAGAGGAGGGGAGGCCTGTCCAGGGGTGCAGAGGAGGAGAGGCCTTTCCAGGGGTGCAGAGGCCTGTCCAGGGGAGCAGAGGAGGTGAGGCGTGTCAAGGGGTGCAGAGGAGGTGAGGCTTGTCCAGGGGTGCAGAGGAGGAGAGGCCTATCCAGGGGTGCAGAGGAGGAGAGGCCTGTCCAGGGGTGCAGAGGAGGTGAGGCCTTTCTAGCCGTGCAGAGGAGGAGAGGCCTGTCCAGGGGTGCAGAGGTGGAGAGGCCTGTCCAGGGGAGCAGAGGAGGTGAGGCCTGGGGTGCAGAGGAGGTGAGGCCTGTCAGGGGGTGCAGAGGAGGTGAGGCCTGTCCAGGGTGCGGAGGAGACGAGGCCTGTCCAGGGGTCAGAGGAGGTGAGGCTTGTCCAGGGGTGCACAGGAGGTGAGGCCCGTGTCCAGGGGTACAGAGGGGGAGAGGCCTGTCCAGGGGTGCAGATGAGGTGAGGCCTGTCCATGGGTTCAGAGAAGTTGAGGACTGTCTAGTGGTGCATAGAAGGTGAGGCCTGTCTAGCGGTGCAGAGGAGGTGAGGCCTGTCCATGGGTGCAGAAGAGGTGAGGCCTGTCCAGGGGGTGCAGAGGAGGTGCGGCCTGTCATGGGGTGCAGAGTAGGTGAGGCCTGTCCAGAGGGTGCAGAGGAGCAGAGGCCTGTCCAGGGGAGCAGAGGAGGTGAGGCCTGGGGTGCAGAGGAGGTGAGGCCTGTCAGGGGGTGCAGAGGAGGCGAGGCCTGTCCAGGGTGCGGAGGAGACGAGGCCTGTCCAGGGGTCAAAGCAGGTGAGGCTTGTCCATGGGTGCAGAGGAGGTGAGGCCTGTCAGGGGGTGCAGAGGAGGTGAGGCCTGTCCAGGGTGCGGAGGAGACGAGGCCTGTCCAGGGGTCAGAGGAGGTGAGGCTTGTCCATGGGTGCAGAAGAGGTGAGGCCTGTCCGGGGGGTGCAGAGGAGGTGCGGCCTGTCATGGGGTGCAGAGGAGGTGAGGCCTGTCCAGAGGCTGCAGAGGAGCAGAGGCCTGTCCAGGGGAGCAGAGGAGGTGAGGCCTGGGGTGCAGAGGAGGTGAGGCCTGTCAGGGGGTGCAGAGGAGGTGAGGCCTATCCAGAGGGTGCAGAGGAGCAGAGGCCTGTCCAGGGGAGCAGAGGAGGTGAGGCCTGGGGTGCAGAGGAGGTGAGGCCTGTCAGGGGGTGCAGAGGAGATGAGGCCTGTCCAGGGTGCGGAGGAGACGAGGCCTGTCCAGGGGTCAGAGGAGGTGAGGCTTGTCCATGGGTGCAGAAGAGGTGAGGCCTGTCCAGGGGGTGCAGAGAAGGTGCGGCCTGTCATGGGGTGCAGAGGAGGTGAGGCCTGTCCAGAGGGTGCAGAGGAGCAGAGGCCTGTCCAGGGGTGCAGAGGAGGTGAGACCTGTCCAGGGGTGCAGAGGAGGGGAGGCCTGTCCAGGGGTGCAGAGGAGGAGAGGCCTGCCAAGGGGTGCAGAGGAGGTAAGGCCTGTCCAGGGATGCAGAGGAGGAGAGGCCTGTCCAGAGGTGCAGAGGAGGTGAGGCCTGTCCAGGGGTGCAAGGAGGTGAGGCCTGTCCAGGGGCGCAGAAGAGGTGAGGACTGTCCAGAGGTGCAGAAGAGGTGAGGCCTGATCAGAGGTAGGGAGGAGGTGAGGCCTGTCCAGGGGTGCAGAGGAGGAGAGGCCAGTCCAGAGGTGCAGAGGAGGTGAGGCCTGTCCAGGGGTGCAGAGGAGGCAAGGCCTGTGCAGGGGTGCAGAGGAGGAGAGGCCTGTCCAGGGGTGAAGAGGAGGTGAGCCTGTCCAGGAATGCAGAGGAGGAGTGGCCTGTCCAGGGGTGCAGAGGAGGAGAGGCCTGTCCAGGGGTGCAGAGGCAGAGAGGCCTGTCCAGGGGAGCAGAGGGGGTGAGGCCTGGGGTGCAGAGGAGGCGAGGCCTGTCAAGGGGTGCAGAGGAGGTGTGGCCTGTCCAGGGGTGCAGAGGAGGTGAGGTCTGCCCAGGGGTCAGAGGAGGTGAGGCCTGTCTAGGGGTGCACAGGAGATGAGGCCTGTTTCCAGGGATACAGAGGGGTTGAGGCCTGTCCAGGGGTGCAGATGAGGTGAGGCCAAACCCCCTTCCCCAAGCGCCTTGAGACCCTCTGGGTGAGTAGTGCGCTATATAAATCCCTGAACTTGAACTTGAACTTGTCCAGCAGTGCAGAGGAGGTGAGGCCTGTCCATGGGTGCAGAGGAGGCGAGGCCTGTCCAGGTGGGCAGAGGAGGTGAGGCATGTCCAGGTGTGCAGAGGAGGTGTGGCCTGTCTAGGGGTGCAGAGCAGGAGAGGCCTGTCCAGGGATGCAGAGGCGGTGAGGCCTGTCCAGAGGTGCAGAGGAGGTGAGGCCTGTCCAGGTGGGCAGAGAAGGGGAGGCATGTCCAGGGGTGCAGAGGAGGTGTGGCCTGTCTAGCGGTGCAGAGGAGGTGAGGCCTTTCAAGGGGTGCAGAGGAGGTGAGGCCTGTCCAGGGGTGCAGAGGAGGTGAGGCCTGTCCAGGGGTGCAGAAGAGGTGAGGCCTGTCCAGGGGGTGCATAGGAGGTGAGGCCTGTCCAGGGGTACAGAGGAGGTGAGGCCTGTCCAGGGGTGCAGAGGAGGTGGGGCACGTCCAGGGGTGCAGAGGAGAGGAGGTGAGGCCTGTCCAGGGGTGCAGAGGAGGAGAGGCCTGTCAAGGGGTGCAGAGGAGGTGAGGCCTGTCCAGGGGTGCAGAGGAGGAGAGGCCTGTCCAGAGGTGCAGAGGAGGTAAGGCCTGTCCAGGGGTGCAAGGAGGTGAGGCCTGTCCAGGGGTGCAGAAGAGCTGAGGCCTGTCCAGAGGTGTAGACGAGGTAAGGCCTGTCCAGAGGTGGAAGGGAGGTGAGGCCTGTCCAGGGTTGCAGAGGATGTGAGGCCTGTCCAGGGGTGCAGAGGAGGTGAGGCCTGTCCAGGAATGCAGAGGAAGAGTGGCCTGTCCAGGGTGCATAGGAGGTGAGGCCCGTCCAGGGGTGCTGAGGAGGAGAGGTCTAACCAGGGGTGCAGAGGAGGTGAGACCTGTCCAGGGGGGCAGAGGAGGAGAGGCCTGTCCAGGGGTGCAGAGGAGGAGAGGCCTGTCCACGGGTGCAGATGAGTTGATGCCTTTCTAGCCATGCAGAGGAGGAGAGGCCTGTCCAGGGGTGCAGAGGCGGAAAGGCCTGTCCAGGGGAGCAGAGGAGGTGAGGCCTGGGGTGCAGGGGAGGTGAGGCCTGTCAAGGGGTGCGGAGGAGGTGAGGCCTGTCCAGGGGTGCACAGGAGGTGAGGCCTGTCCAGGGGTACACAGGAGGTGTGGCCTGTCTAGCAGTGCAGAGGAGGAGAGGCCTGGTCAGGGGTGCAGATGAGGTGAGGCCTGTCAAGGGGTGCAGAGAAGGTGAGGCCTGTCCAGGAATGCAGAGGAGTTGAGGCCTGTCCATGGGTACAGAGGAGGTGAGGCCTGTCCAGGTGGGCAGAGGAGGTGAGGCATGTCTAGTAGTGCAGAGGAGGAGAGGCCTGTCCAGGGGTGCAGAGGAGGTGGGGCCTGTCAAGGGGTGCAGGGGAGGTGAGGCCTGTCCACGGGTCAGAGGAGGTGAGGCCTGTCCAGGGGTGCAGAGGAGGTGAGGCCTGTCTAGGGGTGCAGAGGGGGAGAGGCCTGTCCAGGGGTGCAGATGAGGTGAGGCCTGTCCTGTGTTTGGGTGGTTCATAGAAGGCGGGGCCTGTCCAGGAGGGATGCAGTGGAGATGAGACCTGTTCGTCCAGGCAGGGTGGTAGAGAGCTGAGCTTAAGTTTGTTCATTGTTGTCCCAAGAGATTTGTGGAATGAGTGTAAGTTGCTTGTAAACTGGCCAATTGAAGAGCCACAGAGTGAAGCGCCTCAAAATATTTTATTATGTATTACAAGAGAATAATGCAGATTTACAGACAATATTGCAAAGTTGAAGACCGGGTGAAAGAGGACGCATCTTTTAGCGTTGCATTCCAAGGTAGTGCATATAACCAGCAAAATGTGAGGCGCTGCAGACCAACATTCTTGATGAGACTTTGTTGTATCCAAAGTACTCTAGTGACAATTTTATTACTAAGCTGAAGAAGATCAAAATAATAATAATGAGCGCTCAGACAAAATTTTTCGAGACGGGTGACGAAAGTGGTTCTCACGGATTGTATTCTTGTTTTGATTCTGGGTTTGTTGCTGGTGTGAATTTGGATGTGCACGGCGTTGGGGTGCAGAGTAATGATGTTCAGTATGTGCAAGGAGGAAATGTTGTTCCTCTGGGTCAGGGCCGGACTGGGAACCCAAACCAGGCCTGACAATTTTGACGGACCAGCTCCCTGCCTCTTTTGTTGCTGGGGGGGGGCGATATAGCAGCACCACAGCAAAACCAGCCCCTAGTGACCAATATGTTTCCCGGCACTGAACAATCGGTCCCCACTCTTATAGCTTCCTGGGGAAAAACCAGAAGCCCGTTACGGCCGGTCCGGCCCTGCTCAGGGTATAGGTTTTACTGACAGTGGCAATTTAAATACCTCAAACACTAATAATGTGCAGAATAAGACATGATCCTAGCGATGTTTGCAGGAACCTGGGAAACTGGATCATGAATCATATGGCACCGAAAGGGATGTCTCAGTCAATGGTCCCAGCCCAACTGGCCTCTGTGCCGAGCATGCAGAATCAAAGGCAGATATATTGGAACATACCTTCAGTCCAGATAGTCCCACAGCCCAGTGCAGAATAGAACGCCAAATTCTCAACAAATTCAGGATTTCAACAAAATCCTTTAGTGATTAATAAGTATTTTCCACGACTTGCATCTACACGAGAGTTTCTAATGGACTGAATCAGACACAATGACGGTGCCTGAGACGGGAGAAGGATTGCATGCTTGGGGCAGTCCTAGAGGTCACCCAGAGTGGCCCTTTTGTGGAAGAAGTAAATGAGAATCCAGCATCACTTTTAATCAATAAATGTGCCTCCCGTTCCACAGTCAGACTGACGGGAGCTCCCACCCCACCCCTCTTGGGAAAGGAGTCCAAGTTGTAGGCATTTCTAATAAACAAGAAATAATCTGTCAGGAAATGTTCCCGTACAAATTGGGTCATACATGAATGGCCAGAAACTTAAACTGTGATTAAGATACAGTTAATATGTTAGGGAATCACCTTGTAAAATGACTTGTGGCTTTTTGGGGAAGAGTCACAATTAATTATTCATTTTGTAGGTGTGGTTTATTAAATTACATTTTGTTGTGCCATACTTTCATGAACATTCATTGATTGCTGTCATTTTTACCACATCATGAACCATGTCAATAATGTGTTCTCTCTGTCTAAAAACTTAAGAACTTTTCCTTGATTTCCAAATAAGCAGGTTATTTGTCAGTTTGCTATTTGATATTATAAAAAAAATGTTTTCTTATATTGTAGCACACATTTGTTGTGGTGGTCTGTCTATTGACTTTACAGATAGAGTTAGTTCTGATTCTGGCTTTTCATATACTTTGGAGGTTACCAAAATGTGATCCTCCTGCAAATATTATGATAATTATTTCTCTGACTGAGTAACCATGTTCAGTAATTATTTGAAACCTTTAATATAGCTTTGATGCTTGTTGTAGCTCCAAAGGCAAGGGCCTTTACCAAGGGTGCGATCCTTTAATGGACAGTATTGCCTGCTATTGCTGACTATAAGGTCATTACACTGTATTCCCCATGAGGGCAGAATATGTTAATTAATAAAGCAACAGTGTCCCAGGGACCGAGGGGGTTGAAACACCTCCGGTACTCCGGAACCTTTGTTTCACAGATTTTGCTGTGAATGTTCAACAGTTAACAGCCGCATGCGGGACCACAGTGGTTAATTGTTGAACATTCACAGCAATAGCTGTGAAAGGAGGCTGAAGTCAGCCCCTGGCTCTCCCGGGGCTCGTCTAAACTGATTTTCATCATTCTGGTGAGCCGAAACAGATGCAGGAGATGAGCAGGACCCCCCCGCTTCCCTTTGAGACGCCATTGACACTGCGAGCTACGGGAGGAGGAATGGGGGAGGCTCCTGTGTGCCCTGCTGCAGGCTCTTTACTTTGCTTTCTCCTGCCCACTCCATGTATTTCAGAGAGGCAGAGGCTGTGTATAAGGACATTGTAATGTTGAGAGCAGCGGGCCTAGATCAGGTTTTATAGGCTGCTGCTGCTCCGTTGTCTCCAATGGAGGTCTCAACATTTCAGTGTTCCAAGCTTTGTCTCGTGAAGGATTTATTCCAATGTTCTAGTACTTTGGTCGCTGTCCTATAGGGCTCAAAAGACACTGACCCTCCACATCATCCCTTCAGATAATTTATCAATAAAAAGCGCCAACACATTGATGCCTTGTTGCTTACATTGCTCAGCATTCGAACTCTGCATCAACTTGAACTTGAACTGAAAGAGCATGGTTTCTATAAATCTAAGAGTGTGGTAGATTTATGAAGTGTGGGCAGAATTATGTTCAAGGACATTAACATACCTTTGCTAACCAGATTTTTTTGATTTGCAAGTTTCATGATCTGTAAATGGAAAGATGTGCTTATGAAGTGGACTGGGTTGTTAGGGTTTGTTCTCTGAGACTGTGGGTGCACTCTATATTCCTAGAGACCTCTTCCAGCAAGGGATCATGGTTCTTGGTGAACCAAAAAAGTACTTATTCATTAACCATAGTTGCTTCACAATGGCCTCCAGAGAACAAGAAATTCTTTTGTTTTGTAAGTTCAGGACGGTTATTTGGAAGATGGGATGGAGTGTATTTGCCGTCTGACACAAAACTATTTCTTTCCTTCCTTTCAAGGTATTCTGGAATGACCAGGCAGTGCATTTTGGCTGCCACCCTTGGAGGAACACAAAATAAAATAACTGCCAGGTAAGGATTCCGATAACTCTAAGTTTCCTTTTCCCCTGTTTCTTCTTTCTCTAGTCCCTTTCTTGTTCTCTGTTTTGTTTTTGTCTCTTCACTTCAATATTTGACTCCCTGTGTGCACTATTCTTGTTGTTATCAAACTTATGGTAATTACCATGTTGGGTTGTAGTGCAAAGTCAGTTCCGTTTAAGTCAGTTTTGCCCAGCAGTTCCTTAACTATTGGCACATTTGTCTCCTCCTCAACACCACGTTATACTATCCTCTCTTTGTCCGTTCTTTCGGCATATTTTCTCTCTGGATCTGTCTTCCATCTCTTTACGCACTCCCATCCTGCCCTTTTCTGTCTTGTCTATTACAAGCAAAAGACACAGTACAAATGTGTGGACACATGCACACAGTGCTTGCTTTAGGGTGGTGCAACCGGTGGAGCCGCCCCTGGTGCGGACCTTGGGGGCACAGTGTTTAGATGTAACTTATGGGTTCACAAGCATCTGCTGCACAGTTTCCTGTGCTGGAACATGTGGTCAAAGTGGAATATAGCTTTTTTTTCTCTTTCCTCTATTTTGTGTTTCTCTTTTCTTGACCCTTTTTAGTTTCCTTTACTGTTGTGCTGTTTTTTTCTCTTTTTCAGGTGTTGCATTGCCCGGGTCCTGTCGGAGGAGTGTGATGAGTTCTGAGCCACCAAGTAAGTCCATATCATCCGCACAATTTGAAATAGTGAATTCCACTGAGCTAAAGGGACACAACATCAGCCTACAGTGCCATTTAAAGAACTGAGTGCAACAAGGCCAATTTCTTTGGTCAATAAAATGTCCCTTCCTAGATCATTGGAAAAGGAATAGATGAATAATTTAAGTGAGTAGGGGAGTAAGTAACATCTAATAATTCATTAAAAGAATTACAAATATCTCACTATCATACCAGCCTGTTTTACAGAGAGTGTAAATTGAAAGTGTTGGCTGCTTCTGAGAATCTGTGGCGCAATATATGTGCAACTTGAGTTTCTTTCTTAAATATGCACTATGCTTGCTCCCCCATCCTTGATTTCCAGTGATCCCAAGCTCCCGATCTGCATTGTTACACTACTATCAGAAATGCAGCTCAAACTGATTTCCTATCTTGTTTTTGTCAATACTTTCTTTGTGCAAAGTATAAGATCATAAATATTTTTCTTTGTGTTCATTTACAATCTCTGACTCCGTTTCTACAGGTGACTGAAGCATGAACAGAAAAAAGTTTTAAATTTAGTGAAACACAACGAAAAGGATTATTTCAAGTAAAGTTAAAACATTCTGGAGCTCTAGAGAAGAAACACTTTCTATGTACCAGGAATGGTGAGGAACTCGGAGCGGAAGAAACTGGTGAATGTGAAAGTTGTCAAAATCCCTAAAGGAAACTGACCATAAATGTTTACTGAGTGTCAGTAACTGAGATTGAGGAGAACATTGGGCACAATTGATGCCCACGCAGTGCGCATGGGAATACTCAGTGGTGTAAATTCTGTTTGATGGTTTATGAGAAAAGCTTTATAGGCCCAAACCCTCCACAACAGATCAGTATCCGTAGATGTGATGTGACAGAACTGTCAAGAAGACTAATATCCTTGGTTTACAAGCGCAAGCTTTTGTTTCCATCTTCTGTGATTCAGAGGAGAGAAAACATTGTTTAAAAGAAAGTCATTGTAAATGCCCTTTCTCAGATGTTGTTACAGCAAAGACGCTGGATTATCATTTCCAATATAGGAAGATTTTTCCCCACCAAATCTGTCTCTTGGGTTGATCCGAGTGGTTTCCAAGTTTCCCAGACCTTCAAAGTCAATCATGTACATGCCTTAGCCTTAGCCGGTAGGTGTAAAAAGCATGTACTGGCACAGAAAGCTTAAAAGGGGCCAATTTTGCGTGATTGATAATACATAAAACCACCCTGGCATGCCCTAATCATCAGTCATTACTTGTGTGAACAAATACACTTAACAGGCAAACACTACACCTCAAAGACCTCGTCAGTGCTTTTAAAACTCCTAAATCAAATGTGATAAACTGGAGTCACAAAATCACCAGGCATAACTTGGAGAAAATGAATCCACGAGGAGCATCTTAATAAACACAAGGGGCTCCTCAGTGAAAGTGTATAAGAGAAGTTAGATTGGTGTCTTTAAAGGTAGGAACATGATCTCCAGGTAAAAACTATAATTAGTTAAATACAAATGTTATGAAGATCATCTGCAGTGCATTTTATAAGTTAATGTTGAGTGTAACATAAACAAGTACAGACTCTGGAATCAGATTTAGTCTTAAGATGGCATGTATCCAGGAACAGACCCAAATCGGAGAAACAAACAACTTGAGTATGAGCAAAGAATGTGAAAGCAGCTTTAGTTTTCAATCCCCCCTCACTAAACACAAGAGAAATCACACTGGACAAAATCCCTACCAGTGCCCTGAATGCCAGAAAAGCTTCAGTCACAAATCTTCTCTCATGCAACATGTGAAAACCCACACTGGTCAAAAACCATTTCAGTTCTCCACGTGCCAAAAAAGCTTCAGTTATTGGCGTAGTCTGATTCGACATCAGGGAACTCATACTGGACAAAAAACTTATCAGTGCTCTGAATGCTGGAAAAGCTTCAGTCGGAAATCCAACCTTACTGTGCATGAAAGAACCCACACTGGGCATAAACCCTATCAGTGTTCTGAATGCCCAAAAAGGTTCCATCAGAAATTCAGTTTAACTGTACATGAGAGAGTCCATACTGGGCTCAAACTGTATCGGTGCTCTGAATGCCAGAAAAGCTTCAGTCGGAAAATAACTCTCACGAACCATGAGAGCACTCACACTGGGCAAAAACCTTATCAATGCATAGAATGCCATAAACAATTCAGTCTGAAATCCAGTTTAATGTATCATGAGAAAACCCACACTAGGCAAAAACCTTATCAGTGCTCTGAATGCTGGAAAAGTTTTATTCAGAAATCTGAGCTCTCTCGACATGAGAATACTCACACTGGACTAAAACCTTATCAGTGCTCTGAATGCTGGAAAAGCTTTATTCAGAAATCTGAGCTCTCTCGACATGAGAGAACTCACACTGGGCAGAAACCGTATCAGTGCTCTGAATGCCAGAAAAGCTTCAGTCAGAAATCCAACCTCACTGTACATGAAAGAACCCACACTGGGCAAAAACCTTATCAATGCAAAGAATGCCATAAACAATTTAGTCTGAAATCCATTTTAATTCATCACGAGAGAACCCACACTGGGGAAAAACCTTATCAGTGCTCTGAATGCTGGAAAAGTTTTATTCATAAATCTGAGCTCTCTCGACATGAGAATACTCACACTGGACTAAAACCGTATCAGTGCTCTGAACGCTGGAAAAGCTTTATTCAGAAATCTGAGCTCACTCGACATGAGAAAACTCACACTGGGTATAAACTGTATCAGTGTTCAGAATGCCAGAAAAGCTTCAGTCAGAAAATAAATCTCACTAGACATGAGAGAACTCACACTGGGCACTAACCTTCTTAGCTCTCTGAATACTGGAAAAGTTTCAGCCAGAAATCTGGTCTCACTCAACCTGCAAGAACTTACCGAGAAAAACCTTGTAATTTTTCTAAATGCCAGGGAAGTGTCTGCTGGAGATTCAATTTGATTCAACATGAAAATCAACAGCGTGAAAGAAAATTGTCAGTGCCCTCAATGTGACAAAAACTTTAGTTGCAAATGTAACCTTTCTACATAAGAGATACAATGTGGGAGAATAAAATTTGCTCACTGTAAACCCTGGGGGGAAGTTTCAGAACCGCAAAACCTTCAGATGAAGCAGCCACAAAGAAATCAATCCATTGATTATCCTACAAACTCTACTGAGAAAAGCACACAGCGAGGCATGGAAATGCTTGTAATAACTTAATTCCTTAATAACTATTTGTGGCCTCATTCCGTTCAGTGTGTTTTGCTCCCTGAGTGTTTATAAGCCGTGGCTCGGACCCACAAAGTCCATTCGATCCTGAACTTTGAGGCCACGCCCCTAGGATCAAGAATCTAAGTAACCTCAAACTGTTTCCAGCCTTAATGAGCTTCAGCAGGAAGCTGCAGCAGGAGTCCCTTTGTCGTAGGTCTCTATGGGACCAACATCTGCTAATGTCTGTGCCACTTAGGGCCAATCATTGAGAAAAACTAAAGGTGATTGATGGACTGGTAGTTGATCTCAGTAACATCCCACCACATCATTCTCTAGTCTTTGTACCACTACAGACAGGGCCAACTCCATACAAACCATTCTTGGCCCCACCATAAATAGTCCTAATGACTTCTGTTCTGAGGGGACACAGCCTCGTATTACAAAGATCCACTTTATTGACCTCTTTCCATGTCCTTTTTGCTAGAAATGGAACCTGCTTCCTATCTGCTGAGGACAGTTTCACCAGCTTTACACTCACATCAGAAACACCCAAGAGAGTCTCACAGATAATCAGGCCTAATCATAAACTAATATATGACTAAAATACAACAAAATGCTATTCACAAACTACGTGCGGTCATTCTACCTCTCCTATCTTTTTCTTTGTAGAGTTGTCTGCCTCGACTGCTTAGTTTCTGCACATGTATACTTTTGTGGAGCAAATGTGAGAGGGACAGAGGGGAGTGGATGTAAAATGTGTAATATTTATGAATAAAGGGGAGGGCTAAGGAAGGAGTAAGGAGGGATTTAGGGAATCAAAAGCACTCACCCACAAATGAGTAAACCCATTGCTATTTATAAACCACAGCTCTAAAGTCACTACAGGCCTAATGTACCTTAAACAGTTCTAAATGTACTCCAGCTCAGAGCCGGAGTAAGGGCAACAACACATACGGCCATCCACTGGAATTGCAATACACTCCCATAAATAATAATGGAGCTACGGACATGAATTAAAACCCCGTAGGAAATCATGGTAAATTAAATATTTTAAATTAGTTAAAAATCTAAATAAATTAAATTCAATGGCAAAAAATATCTAAAAAGAAAACAAAACTCATTATTTTATAATGTTTTAATAACATCTGTTTGATTGAAACACTAATATAACATTCATTTTTAGAAAAGTATAATTACATTTGTTATAATTAATGCTCCTCATCACATTTTTCACAAAATTATTAATACATAATATAAATGTTAATTTAGGTGGGACACCTTTAATTGAACTTTAAAAAGAATATAATCTTCTACATTTTCAACTTGGGTGGAGTTTTCCCTGTGTAAAAAATATAAAGAATGTTTCAATTGTTCATTACACTTGAAACAAATGTAATATTTTTAGGTTAAATACAAATGGAACTTGTATATACTTTAAATATAGAACAAAGTAAGAAATGCTACAGTAATATTTTGTATTTTAATTAGATATTTAATTCATTTTAAATGTAAAAAAAATTATTTAAAGATCTGTTTAAAAATCCAAACTAGGTAAGATCATCTTATTTTCCTATTATGTACTCAGAATTACTGAATTACCTTACTCACCTCTGTTCAGAGGGGACACATCCTTAAAAATGTATGTATAGAATTAATTCTTTTTTTATAGTTGCAATATTTTTAAAATTAAAAGATTAAAATATGTTATCACAAACTAATGAATTTTAAAGTATATGTCATTTTACAGCATTCTTTTGAAGGTATATGTAGTTTTATAAGGCAAAACACATTATTTTATCTTTATTTTCTAACGGGTTCGATTTTTAGGTCTCTCCCTCCATTATTTTTTAAGGGACGGTGTTGCATTACCAGTGGTTGGCCATGTGTGGTGCTGCACTTTCTATTGCTCCACTTTGTATGTAGTAAGTTTCATTTGTAAATTTTACTCCACCTCTATTTAAGTGTGTGCAGACGTAGAAGTCCACACTTTTCAGTAACTTTATACTTGTAATGGTGAATAGCTAAAAGTAGCAAAGTTACTCTAAGAGCATCCTTGCATGTATAGATTACACACTGGTGTAAGATACATTTGTGAATAGCCTCGAGGCGTCCAACTCAACCTGAGAGTTTCATTTTTGTGGTAATGCTAAAGTGGACGCAGCACTTGGGCAGTTATTAGAGTGAATAGGATGATCCTGCGAAAACAACAGAGCACTCGTCTGATGTGTTTGTTTGGCTGAGGAGCAGCAACGAATATCTTGAAGTAAATTTCCTGGACTTGCTACTTCCCTCGGCCTTCTGAGGGACTCTAGTAGCAGCTATTTGATACTGTAGTAGTAGGATAAGGTACTTTCTCCATTTTGTTAACCATGTTATCATGATTTGATTTGATATGTACCCTTCTCCTCCTCCTATTACCTGATGTTGTATTTACCGGCACATTGGTGCTGAAATCTCATCTGCTGTTAACTGGTTCTGAGGGGCTTGTATTCTTATACGATGAACAGTTATTACTCTTGCTGTACGGCTACAATGTAAGCAGCGAGAGCCCAAAATCTGAGATCCCTGCACCTTGAGCTGCCTTCATTGGTATTCTACCTTTACACGTGGATAACTGAAATATGGGTTTGAAGCGTTGATTGACCTTTGAACCTGTTGTGATGTAACTTGACGGTTACAAGTTTCATGTTTGAACCATCAGCGTGAGCTCCAGTACGCTGCTTGTTCGCACACCACAATCCGTACTTTCACTGGGATCATCAACCTTGAACCATCTCCATAACACGGAGCTCTGAAGACTTTCCAGCTGTTGTAACTGCCTGAAGTTTCACGCATTTTGATGGCCGTAAATTGTGGTTCAACTTGATGAACCAACTCTACTTTGTGTTCATTTTTAACTTCAAGCCACTTCTGTGCATCTCGTCAGCTTCGGGGACCGATTGAGTCCAAAACCTTGAATCAAATTCCAGTGATAATCATCACCAGAAACTGGACTTACTGGTGCCACCTTGAGCATGGCTAATGAGGACAAATACTATTGTGTATGTGGCTTCATCATTGAGTCAGTGGATCTGCTTTTTGTTCTTAATTGTCTTTTTTTGTGGTTTCGAAGACAGAACTTACTGTGCCCTTTATTTTCTTTGGGACAGCTGTTTTGCTAATCAATAATCCTTAAAACACTGACCTGGTTTTGATTTTACTCCAGAGTAATTATTAAATATTACTGTTTATCAAAACTTGTTTTGAATGTTGAATTTCTTTGTCTCTTTAGTTTTTACTACATTGTATTGAAATTTGTGACTTCCACTGTTTTGCTTTACTTTCGAGCATGGCCTTATTGCTCAACCCACATTACCAAAAGCGAGCTAAGGACACTTTAGTGAAAGACACATTTACCTTTTATGACCAAAGTATGGGAACAGGAAAGCCGGCTGATTCCAGGAAGCAGACCATTGAGCTGGAAAGGTTACTGTCTTAGGTGAAATCTGCACCGACTAGATGAAAAATGTAAAAACCATAAGGGGAGCTGTTTGCAGCTGTGTCCCCAGAATGTGAGAATGTCACCCTCTCTCAAACAGCTGATAGAACTAAAGATGCACCCTACAGACATTCAGGTCTCAACAACTGAGACTGCCCACTCATATCATACAACAGTCACACTGTTACCTGAGTCACTTTACAGTGTACTGTGTACAAGCATTTTACAGAAACAAGTTGTGTTGTGCGTTGTGAACAGGGTGTCATCCCCCTCTGTATGTAAATGAGCTTCTGTGACCAGACACCAGAGGCTCCCATCTCTTCTAGTGCAGATGATAATGTGAGCACTGTAACGTAATCACAAACGAGGACTGTATCAAGAAATAATAGGCTTCCAAGTCACACAGCTGTGGTTATCTAGTTCGTTTTTGGTTTTCAATTTACGTTAAATTGCATCAATTTTCCAGTTACTTTTTTCTCAGTCCATCATTTTATATCACTCTTTGCGCTCCATCAATTAAACATACTACTAACATCATTCTCACACTCCTAATACTACTAACAGCATGCTACTCTTCTGATACTACTATCAGCACTCTCACACTACTGTAATACTACTGAAAGCACACCACTGTAGTATTAAGAGTGTGAGAGTGGTGTTAGTAGTATTAGAAGAGTGCTGTCTGTAGTATCAGAAGAGTACTTTGCTGTCAGTAGTATTAAGAGTGTGAGAGTGATGTTAGAAGTATTAGAATGAGGAGTTCTGTCAGTAGTATTAGAAGAGTGCTGTCTGTAGTATCAGAAGAGTGCTTTGCTGTCAGTAGTATTACGAGTGTGAGGGTGATGTTAGTAGTATTAGAAGAGTGCTGTCAGAAGTGTTAGAAGAGTGGTGTGATTTCAGTAGTATTAAGAGGTGTGAGAGTCTTGTTAGTAGTATTGGAAGAGTGCTGTCTGTAGTAGCAAAATAGTGGTTTGCTGTTAGTAGTATTAAAAGTGTGAGAGCGATGTTAGTAGTATTAGAAGAGTGCTGTCAGTAGTGTTAGAAGAGTGGTGTGCTTTCAGTAGTATTAAGAGTGTGAGCGTGCTGGTAGTAGTTTCAGAAGAGTGGCATGCTGTCGGTAGTATTAAGAGTGTAATAGTATGTTAGTAGTATTAGAAGAGTGCTGCCTGTAGTATCAGAAGAGTGCTTTGCTGTCAGTAGTATTAAGAGTGTGAGGGTGATGTTAGTGGTATTAGAAGAGTGCTGTCAGTAGTGTTAGAAGAGTGTTGTGCTTTCAGTAGTATTACAGGAGTGTGAGAGTGCTGGTAGTGGGTATCAGAAGAGTGGCATGCTGTTAGTATTAGGAGTGTGAGAGTGATGTTAGTAGTATTAGAAGAGTAGTTTGCTGTTAGTAGTATTAAGAGTGTGAGAGTGATGTTAGTAGTATTAGAAGAGTGCTGTCTGTAGTATCAGAAGAGTGGTTTGCTGTCAGTAGTATTAAGAGTGTGAGGTGATGTTAGTAGTATAAGAAGAGTGCTGTCAGTAGTGTTAGAACAGTGCTGTGCTTTCAGTACTATTACAGGAGTGTGAGAGTGCCGGTAGTAGTTTCAGAAGAGTGGCATGCTGTCAGTAGTATTAAGATTGTGAGAGTGATGTTAGTAGTATTAGAAGAGTGCTGCCTGTAGTACCAGAAGAGTGGTTTGCTGTCAGTAGTATTAAGAGTGTGAGGTGATGTTAGTAGTATAAGAAGAGTGCTGTCAGTAGTGTTAGAACAGTGCTGTGCTTTCAGTAGTATTACAGGAGTGTGAGAGTGCTGGTAGTAGTTTCAGAAGAGTGGCATGCTGTCAGTAGTATTAAGAGTGTGAGAGTGATGTTAGTAGTATTAGAAGAGTGCTGCCTGTAGTATCAGAAGAGTGGTTTGCTTTCAGTAGTATTAAGAGTGTGAGAGTGATGTTAGTAGTGTAGAAGAGTGTTGTCAGTAGTGTTAGAAGAGTGGTGTGCTTTCAGTAGTATTACAGGATTGTGAGAATGCTGGTAGTAGTATTAGAAGAGCGCTGTTTGTAGTATCAGAAGAGTGGTTTGCTGTCAGCAGTATTAAGAGTGTAAGAGTGATGATATTAGTATTAGAATGAGGAGTGCTGTCAGTAGTATTAGAAGAGTGGTGTGCTTTCAGTAGAATTACACAAGTGTAAGAGTGCTGGTAGTAGTATCAGAAGAGTCGCATGCTGTTAGTAGTATTACAGGAGTAGAAGAAGTAAATGGGAATCCGGGATATTTTTTGATCAATAAATGTGCTACCCGTTCCACAGTCAGACTGATGGGAGCGCCCAACCAACCCCTCCTGGGAAAGGATTCCAAGTTGTAGGCATTTCTAATAAACAACTAATAAGCTGCCAGCAAATGTTCCCGTACAAATTAGGTCAATGATGAATGGCCAGAAACTTAAACTTAAGATCCAGTTATTATGTTAGGGAATAACCTTGCAAAATTACTTGTGGCTTTTAGAGGAAGAGTCACAATTCATTATTCATTTTGTAGGTGTGGTTTATGAAATTACATTTTGTTGCGCCATGTTTTCATGAATATTCATTGTTTGCTGTCATTTTTAACTCATCATGAAACATGTAAATAATGTGTTCTCTCTGTCTAAAAAAAAGTATAAAATTACTGTTTTGGGATACTTGCTGCAATTGTCTTATTTTACCCTTTTCCTAAAGGCAGACTACATGTCAGTCCTCTTACTGATTTTGTACTTAAGAACTTTTCCTTGATTTTTAACTAAGCAGATTCTATGTCAGTTTGCTATTTGATATTATAGAAAAACGTTTTCTTATTTCTAAGCACACATTTGTTGTGGTGCTCTGTCATTGACTTTACATCGAGAGTTATTTCTGATTCTGGCTTTTGATATACTTTAGAGGTTACCATTATGTGATTCTCCTGCAAATATTAGGAAAATTATTTCTGTGACTGAGTAACCATGTTTATACCTTCAGTAATTATTTGAAACCTTTAATATAGCTTTGAAGCTTGTTGTAGCTCTAAAGGCAAGGGCCTTTACCAAGGGAGCAGTCCTTCAATGGGCAGTATTACCTGCTACGGCTGACTATAAGGTCTTGACACTGTTTGCCCCATGAGGGCAGAATGTGTTAATTAATAAAACAACGGTGTCCCAGAGACCGAGGGGGTTGAAACACCTCCGGTGCTCTGAAGCCTTTGTTTCAAAGCTGTTGCTGTGAATGTTAACAGTTAACAGCCGCATGCAGGACCATGGCGGTAAATTGTTGAACATTCACAGCAATAGCTGTTAAAGGAGGCTGAAGTCAGACTCTGGTTCTCCCTGTGCTCGGTTGTTTTGTAAATCCAGGACGGTTATTTGTAAAATGTGATGAAGTGTGATTGTCGTCTGATGCAAAATAATTTCTTTACTTCCTTTCAAGGTATTCTGGGATGACAGGAAGTGCAGCGTGGCTGCCACCCTTTCGGAAACAAAGAAAATAATTGTCAGGTAAGGATTCCTATAACTCTATTACTCTCTCCGTGCACTATTCTTGTTGTTATCAAACTTCTGATAATCACCTGATGGAGCCACATTCCTCCTGGAACATGTTGGGTGGTGCAGTGCAGGCCCAGTTCCTTTTAGGTCAGTTTTGCCTAGCAGTTCCTTAACTATTATCACATTTGTCTCCTCCTCTACACCACGTGATGATGGTTCACCCTGATTAGAGGTGCCACGCTGTTGCGCAGCTACTGAGTTTAGCAAGTGACTGTGATTTAAAAATGTTATTGAATCATTGTGTGCGTTCTAATGGGGCAATATTTTAAAACTATTTTAGGCACTCTTCTGCTTTTTTTCTTCATCTCAGGGGGGTGGGGGGCTTGTGAGGGTCTTTTGCTCCTTTGCCGGTCCACCACGGCTCGCTAATTGTGTGGAAGGAAGTGAGTGTTTCACTGTTGCTTCTCTACTCCACT
The DNA here is from genome assembly GCF_964263255.1 of Lissotriton vulgaris. Lineage (NCBI taxonomy): Eukaryota > Metazoa > Chordata > Amphibia > Caudata > Salamandridae > Lissotriton > Lissotriton vulgaris. The sequence goes on from NC_141685.1 coordinate 171,240,359, forward strand.
TCCTGTCCCAGATCGATGGGCAGTGCTCTAGTTGTTTCTGACTGGCCCAGCTATTTAATCTGAATGCCAGGCCGGACGCGCTGCAAACGCACGCAGCAGGCGCACCAAAGACACGCCTGTCTGTGCCCGTCCGTGCCAAGTTTACGCCTTGTGCCAGGGACGCTGGCCTTTTTATTGTAGATCCTGATAAACCCCTTGTTTACGCAAGAAGACAGCTCTTGGAGCTTCAATGACAGAAGGATGTGCACTGCAGGTCAATGAACTGTGAGCATTGGGCTATATGAGTGTAAGACAGTCATTCCATTTGCGGTAGCTAAAAAACCCAAGGTGACGTGTCAGCCCTACCCTTACCCATGAAACAGCCCTTTTCAGGGAATCACCTGAGCGCCTGATCTCTGATTAAACATAGGGCAGAATTTAATGATTTTGTCTCCTTCCGTAGGCCTGATTGGGTATTTATTACTGAACCCTGGGCTAGAGATTGCTCAGGGCCTGACCTGGTGGAGGCCATCCCCTCAGGGTATGCTCTGTCAGGAAGGATAGGGGGGTTTGGGAGTACTTTATAAAGACACCTTCTCGTGCTTCACAGAGGCCTTCACCACTCCCTCAGATCCCTATCAGGCCCTATATTTCTCCTTTAAGATCCTACCCACTGACAGTTTTGTGGGAGTGGTCACCTTCCGGCCTCCCGGACCCAGAGGAATGTTTAATCAGGACTTCAGCAATCGGATTGTGCCTTATTTGGCTAGATGCAATGTCACTCTTTGGGTGATTTTAACTTCCATTTGGAGAAAACTCTGCTCTGAAATGCAGGTTTTCCTGGAAGCTATGGACTCCTGCGGCCTTCCTCAGCTGGGGAGGAGCCCCTCTCATACGGCGGGACACATTCTGGACGGGATCTTCTCTAACAATCCGAGGATAGAGGTGAATGATCCTATCCCACTCCCTTGGTCTCATCATTATGCCATTCCATGTTTTCGGCGAATTGCAGAATCCCACCCAGATCCTAATTTTAAAAACAGGGTGGAGATGAGGAGAAACCGTAGCCGCATAAATAAGGAGGTTCTTCTAATTAAGCTTAGCAATTATTGCTGTCTCACCCACCTGGATGTTAACTCAATCTTTGATGATTTTTCCAACTGGCTCTTGGCGGCTCTGGACTCTTTTGCCTCTCTTAAGGAGCTTTATGTGGCCAGAAAAACGCCCTTCGGCACCCTGGTTCACCGAAAGATTGAGAAACCTTAGGCAGGTATGCCGACAGCAGGAAAAAAATATGGGGCTGTGAGCTTCTCCCAGCCAAAAGGGACCTGCATAAACTCAAATTGAAGGAATACAGGCTAGCTATTAATGAGGAAAAAGTAGCTATTCCAAGATGCCGGAATCCATCAAATCCCAGGGGGAACTCTTCACTGTGATTAATTCCCTCCTAGCCCCCTCGGCTTCTGCCAACACCGAGGTCTCCCAGGAACTATGTGATAAAAAGGCATGCTTTTGTATGACAAAATCAAGGACATATATTCCTCCCTGGAGATATCGAATGTCGGAGGGTCAAAGGCCGATAGTCCTTCAGATTCTCTGGTAGCTCCTCCAAAGGATTGATGATTGAGCGACTATCACCCCATACTTCAAGAAGACATGGAGCGGATGTTAAGGGGAATTAGATCTGGCACCCCCACGGAGGCCTGTCCCCTGAAGATCCTGAAACTACGAATGGAGGCTATTGTTCCTACTTTGACTGTAGTTCTTAATGCCGTTATTACTTCTGGTACAAAAGGGGGTGGTGCTGGACGGAGCATCTGAACCAATCAAACACTCACACTCAGTCAACAGATCTGGGTTTGATCCATCACCGTTCTTTAGCCCACTCTGCCACCCCAGTTCAGACATGGCCATATGCAAATCTGTCTGACCCTGTGCCTCATGGGAACAGTCCAGCCCGAAGTTATTACTTCTGGCCAGTATCCCACTGCCTGCAAAACAGCCATGGTTAAACCTCTCTTAATAAAGCCCTCTCTAGATCCGGCGGAACTAAAGAGCTACCGGCCTATTTCTCTGTTGCCTGTCCCCGCTAAAATCTTGGAGAAACACCTGAACCTCCATCTTAGCACCTGTCTGGAGGATCTTCAGTTGCTCGATGGCTCGCAACATGGGTTCAGAAGTGAGCACAGTACAGAGACGGCGTTAACCGTTGTTTTTAATAACATTCGACAACAGGTCGACACAAGTCACACCACCTTACTGACCCTTCTGGACCTGACGGCAGCCTTCTATACTAACTTTCCTCACGGAACAGGCTCAAAGAGTTACAATGGGTGAATTCCTTTCTGCTCCGAAACGGCTGTTCTGCGGAGTTCCCCAGGGATCCTCATTGAGTCCAACCCTTTTAACCTTTATGTAGCCCCGCTTGCCAGGGTTGTAAGATCTTTTGGCCTAGAAGTGTTATCCTATGCTGATGACACTCAAATCATGATTAGCATCACTGAGAGTGTTGAAGCTTCAGCAGCAAATTTTAAAAGCTGCATGCAGGCGGTAGCTGCATGGATGGTAGAGAACTATCTAAGACTCAATGGGGATAAAACTGAGATTTTACTTTTCGGAGACAATCAGGAGATTTGGTCCAGGGCCTGGTGGCCAGATGCGCTTGGATCTTGCCCTGGCCCTGGCCTCAGTGCCAAAAATCAAGACATCAGAGTTGATACCTCCCTCTCCTTGGGCCCCCAAATAAATAGAACAGTCTCCTACACCGACTCCAACTTGTGCAGAATGCTGCTGGCAGGCTGGTGATGGGCCTTCCTAAATTCTACTCTGTTGCAGCTACCATCAAGAGCCTTCATTGGCTTCCTTTGTGTCGGAGAATTGAGTTTAAAGTCCTGTGTTTGGTGCACAAGGTCTTTTACAATATGTGATCAGAAGGCATTAAAAAACTGTTTTGGTGATATGTCCCTGGTAAGCAGTTATGATCTTCCAGCAAGAATTTGGTGACTGTGCCTAGATTCAGGAAATCTAGATGGGGGGAGGTCCTTTTCGCTGGCTGTTGAACTCTCTTCCTCTTTCAATTTCGATTCTGCAAACTTATTCCTCATTCCGTAACGCCTTGAATACCTGGCTCTTTACCAATAAGAATCTGTAATCCCTGTATCTATGGACACCCCTGATCATGATCCCTATCCGGAGCGCCTTGATGCCCCTGGGATAAGTTCGCTCCCTCTGTTTGTTCTTTCGGCATCTTTCATCTCTGGATCTGACTTTCATCTCTTTGCGTCCTCCCATCCTACCCTTTTCTGACTTGTCTACTACAAGCAAAAGACACAGTACTTGTGGGCTTGCTTTAGGGTGGTGCGACCAGTGGAGCTGCTCCTGGTGCTGACCCTGGGGGCACTTTGTTTAGAAGTAACTTATGTGTGTACAAGCATCTGCCGCAGAGTTTCCTGTGCCGGACCCTTGTGGTGAAAGTGGAAGATAGCCTTTTTTCTCTTTCCTCTTTCCTCTGTTTTGTGTTTTTCTTTTCTTGACCCTTTTTGGTTTCCTTTACTGTTGTGCTGTTCAATAAAATGTCCCTTCCTAGATCACTGGAAAAAGGATTTGATTAACAATCTAGGTTGGCAGGGGAGTAAATAACATCTAATAATTCATTAAAAGTATTACAAATATCTCACTATGACGCCAGCCGTTGCCACAGAAGTTGCAATTTGATAGTGTTGTCTGCTTCTGAGAATCTGTGTTTCTTTCTTAAATATTCACTTCTTTTGCTCTCACATCCTTGATTTCCAGTGATCCCAAGGTCTCTGTTTCACCACTATCAGAAATGCAACTCAAACTGATTTCCTATCTTGTTTTTGTTAATACTTTCTTTGTGCAAAGTATAAGGTCACAAATATTTTTTCTTTGTGTTCATTTACAATTTTTGACCCCATTTCTACAGGTGACAGAAGCATGAAGACAAAAAAGAAGGTTTAAATTTAGTGAAATACAACGAAAAGGAATACTTCAAGGAAAGTAAAGACATTCTCGAGCTCTAGAGAAGAAACACATTCTATGTGCCAGGAATGGTGAGAACGTTGGAGCAGAAGAAACTGGTGAATGTGAAAGTTGTGAAATCCCTAAAGTAAAATGATCATAAATGTTTACCAAGTGTCAGTAACTGAGATTGAGGAGAACATTGGCCACAATTGATCCCCACCCAGTGCACTTGAGAAAACTCAGTGCTGTGAATTCTGTTTGATGGCTTATGAGAAATGCTTTGGAGACCTAAACCCTCCCCAACAGATCAGTATCCGTAGATGTGATGTGATGTGACAGAACCGTCAAAAAGACTAATATCCTCGGTTTACAAGCGCAAGCTTTTGTCTCTGTCTCCTGGAGACGAGAGGAGAAAAAGATTGTTTAAAAGGAAGTCAATGTAAATACGCTTTCTCAGATGTTGTTACAGCAAAGATGCTGGATTATCATTTCCAATATACAAAGCTTTCCCCCACCAACTCTTGGGTTGATCCGAGTGGTTTCAGAGTGTCCTGTACCTCCAAAGTGGATCATGTACCTGTCTTAGCCACTTAGCAAAAAAGCATATACTGACAGAAAGTATAAAAGGGGCCAGTGTTACGCTGTTGATAATTCATAAACCACCCTGGCATGCCCTAATCATTACTTGTATGAACAAACATACCTAACAGGCAAACACTAAACCCCAAGGACCTTATTAGTGCTTTTAAAACTCCTAAATCAAATGTGATAAACTAGAATCACTAAATGAGACTAATTAAACTAGAGAGAATTTACCCGGACATAACTTGGAGAAAATGAATCCATGAGAGGCCTCTTAATCAATACAAGGGGCTCCTCAGTGAAAGTTAATAAGACAAGTTAGATTGGTGCCTTTAGAGGTAGGAAGTTAATGTTGAGTTGTAACATAAACAAGTACACGATCCGAAATCAGATTCAGTCTTAAGATGGCATGTATCCAGGAACAAACCAAACTTGGAGAAACAAACAACTCGAATAAGAGCAATGAATGTGAGAACAGCTTTAGTTATCAATCCAGCCTCACTAAACATGAGAAAACTAGCTCTGGACGAAAACCCTATCAGTGTCCTGAATGGCAGAAAGGCTTCACTCGCAAATATAACCTTACGGTACATGAAAGAACCCACACTGAGCATAACCCCTATCAGTGTCCAGAATGCCAGAAAAGCTTCAGTCCTAAATCTAGTGGTGTTATGCACGTAAGAACCCACACTGGACAAAAACGATATCAGTGCTCCTCATGCCAAAAAAGCTTCAGTTTTAGTGGAAGTCTGATTAAACATCAGAGAACCCACACTGGACAAAAACCTTATCAGTGCTCTGAATGCTGTAAAAGCTTCAGTAGCAAACACAATCTCACTTTACATGAAAGAACCCACACTGGACAAAAACCTTATCAGTGTTCTGAATGCTGTAAAAGCTTCAGTAGCAAATCCATTCTAACTGTACATGAAAGAACCCACACTGGGCAAAAACCGTATCAGTGCTCTGAATGCTGTAAAAGCTTCAGTCAGAAAAGCAGCCTTACTGTACATGAAAGAACCCACACTGGGCATAAACCGTATCAGTGCTCTGAATGCTGTAAAAGCTTCAATCAAAAAAGCCACCTTACTAAACATGAAAGGACCCACACTGGGCATAAACCGTATCAGTGTTCTGAATGCCAAAAAGGTTTCTATTACAAATTCGGTTTAACTCAACATCAGAGAATCCATACTGGGCTCAAACCGTATCAGTGCTCTGAATGCCAAAAACGTTTCTATCAGAAATCGGGTTTAAATGTACATCAGAGAATCCATACTAGGTTAAAACCGTATCAGGGTTCTGAATGTTAGAAAAGCTTCAGTCATAAAATAACTCTCACTCACCCTGAGAGAACTCATACTTGGGAAAAACCTTATCAGTGCTCTCAATGCCGGAAAGGATTCAGTCAGAAATCCAACCTTACTAAGCATGAAAGAACCCACACTGGGCTCAAACCGTGTCAGTGCTCTAAATGCCAAAAAAACTTCGGATTGAAAGAAAGTCTCACTAGACATGAGAGAACCCACACTGGACAAAAACTATATCGGTGCTCTGAATGCCGGAAAGGATTCAGTTGGAAATCCAACCTTACTGTGCATGAAGGAACCCACACGGGGCTCAAACCGTATCAGTGCTCTGAATGCCAAAAAAGCTTCAGATTGAAAGAAAGTCTCACTAGACATGAAAGAACTCACACTGGACAACAACCTTATCAGTGCTCTGAATGCTCGAAAAGCTTCAGTCGGAAATCCAGCCTTACTGTACATGAAATAACCCACACTGGGCATAAACCGTATCAGTGTTCTGAATGCCAGAAAAGCTTCAGTCATAAAGCAACTCTCACTACACATGAGAGAACTCACAGTGGGGAAAAACTTTCTTAGCTCTCTGAATGCTGGAAAAGTTTCAGCCGGAAATCTGGTCTCACTCAACCTGCGAGAACTTACCTGGAAAACCTTGTCATTGTTCTAAATGCCTGGGAAGTGTCTGCTGGAGATTCAGGTTGATTCAACAATAGAGAACCCACAATGTGAAAGAAAATGATCTGTGCTCTCAATGTGACAAAAACTTCAGTTGTAAATGTAACCTTACCACATAGGAGAGACAATGTGGTAGAATAAAAGGTGCTCACTGTAAACCCTGAGGAGGAGCTTTCAGCATTGCAAAACATTTACATGAAGCAGCCACAAAGACTCCACTCCATTGATTGTCCAAAAAACTGTCTACTCAGAAAAGAACACAGTGTGGGATGGAAATGCTTGAATTAACCTCATTCCTTTGTTACTATTTGTGGCCTCATTCCGTTCAGTGTGTTTTGTTCCCTGAGTGTTTATAAGCAATGACTGACCCACAAAGTCCATTGGACCCTGAACTTTGAGGCCACGCCCCCAAGGGTCTGGAATGCATGTAACCTCAAACTGTTTCCAGCCTTAATGAGCCTCACCAGGGGGCTGCAGCAGGAGTCCCTTTGTCGTAGGTCTCTAAGGGACCAACGTCTGCTCATGCCTGTGCCACGTAGGGGTGATCATTGAGAAAAACTAAAGGTGATGGATGGACTGGTAGTTAATCTCGGCACCATCCCACCACATCATTCTCTAGTCTTTGTGTAACTACAGACAAGGTCAGCCATATGCAAACCATTCTTGGCCCCATCCTAAATAGACTTCTGTTCCAAAAGGACACAGCCTCGTATTACAAAGATCCACACGAGTTGGCTCTTTCCATCTTCTTTTTTTTTCAAATTGAACCTGGTATCCCCTTAACCATGCCTCAGGCCTGCCACGTTCCATGCTTTGGCTCTTATAATCAACCTTGAACCATCTCCATAACTTGGAAGCGCCGAAGAATTTGCAGCTGTTGTAACTGCTTGAAGTTTCCCCCATTTTGATGGCCGTGGATTCAGGTTCAACTTGCTAGCCCAACTCTACTCTGTGGAAATTTTGCACTTCGAGCCACTTCTGTGCAGCTCGTCACCGTCTGAGACTGATTCAGCCAAAAACCTTGCTTCAAATTCCAGTGTTAATTATCACCAGAGACTAAACGTATCTTTGTCCTCTCGAGCATAGCTACCAAAGTCAGCTACAATTTTGTAGGTGACTTCCTGATTGATTCAGTGGATCTGCTTTTTTAAATTCATTTACCTTATTATTTGGTTTTGACAGTGGTTTTGCTAATTAGTAATCCTTAAATCACAGCCCATTTCTGAATAATTATTAAATATTCTTTTTGATCTAAACTTGGTTTGAATCTTAAAAATCCTTGTCTATTTTTAATAAACTATTGAAATTTGTGACTTCCACTGTTTTTCTTTACCTTTGAGCGTGCCATGGGCCATACTGCTCAAGCCACGTTACCAAAAGCGTGCTAAGAACACTTGGTAGAAGACACATTTACCTTTGCTGACTAAAGTTTGGTAAAATCAAAGCAGGCTGACTCCAGAAAGCACACTAAGGTTACTCTCTTAGGTGGCATCTGGACCAACTGTAGATGCAAAAAGTAAAGATTATGAGTTAAGCTGTTGGTATCTGTGCCCCAAGAATTTGAGACTGCCACCCTCTCAGACTCAAACAGTTGAAAGAGCTAAAGATGCACCCGTCACAGATTCATAGCTCAGCAACTAAGACTGCTCGCTGCTGCCATACAACACTCACACTGTTACCTATATCACAATCCCTGTGCAATGTACAAACCTTTACATAAACAAATTGTGTTGTGCGTTGTGAACAGGCTTTCACCCCCCTTTGTATGTAAATGGGTTTCTGTGATCAGACACTCCAGGCTCCCATTTCTTCTAGTGCAGGTGAAAATGTGAGAACTGTAACAAGATCACAAACAAGGGCTGTATATCCACCCAGCATGTTCCAAGGTAGAGTAAAGTTTGCGAAGCCCGACTCTCTTGTTGTCCGCTCCCCAGATTAAGTCCATAAGAACAGAAACAGAGTCCAATTTCCTGAAAAAGCCCCGGGGCAGGTAAACTAGATGGGCCGAGAAACAGTATAAATGTAATAACAGCATTTTTGCACCTTCGACTCTACCCATGGGTTGATAGTGGCAGGGAGCCCCAAAACGACAGGGAGATGCAAACATTGAACATCATCTAAATTGCCCTGTATAAGGTCTTCATCAGTGTGGTAAGTTCACCGCTTAATACCTGAAGATGTCAAGGTGCCAACCCAGTGCTAATTGGGGCAGCACTTCCTGTTCTAAGTTGTGAGTTTGCGCATGGGATATAAGCTAGATTTGGTCCAATTTAGCCTCAGTCCAGAATCCCTACCAAAATCATCTAGAACCTCCATCACCTGCAGTAGATACGCATACACGTACCTGAGGTACACAAATGCATCATCTGCATACAGTGAAATGACCTCCCAATTTGGCCCACTTGGTGTACCGACTGCTGGGTGCTGTGAAAGAAACAAGCCAGCGAACAGGTCCATGACTAGGGCGAAAGTAATCGACAGCAGGCATCTTTGCCACATGCTTCAAAAGAAACTGGGATCTCTGCCTGTCCGGATGCGGGCCAGCGATTCATCCAGTGCAGTATTTCTGCACCTAGTTTCATGCACATCAGCACTTTCGTTAAATAAAACTACCCCGGGTGTCGAAGGCCTTCTCTATATCTAGTGAGAGTGCTGTTTATGGAGGCAAATTCTTGAAGATTCTTTTCCATCAGCTGCAGAGGCGTCATAGGTTTAGACACATTTTTCTCCCTGTTACGAAACCATTCTGGTCTTAGTGCCAATGTAGAGAGGCAGGGGAGCAACCTGTTTGCAAGGACATTCCTGCGAATCTAGTGGTCGGTGTACAGTGGCCAGTAGGAGCGTAGCTCCAGGGGGTCCCTGTTGAGCTTAGGCAGGACCAATATCATAGCCTCCCATAGGGATCCCGGCAATGTGCCCTCCTGCCGGGCCTGTTGGTACGTTTGGAGTAGGTTTGGAGTGAGGTTTGCGCTGTAGGTGAAGTAAAAGTCTACCGGGAACCCGTGCATCCCAGGAGTTTTGTTGCACGCGATCTAGTCAATCATGAAGCCAATTTCCTCAGTGGTCAGGGTTTCATCTGGTGTATGTCCCTGAAGGGGGTTAAGTCTGAGGATCGACAGTCTATTCAAATACTCATCTAATTGGGGCACTTGCACTCCCAACACAGCCTGGTATACAGACGTCTGGTACTACAGGAAAGCCTGGTTTATATCTGCTTGTACATTTCAAAAACTCAGTTATACATAAGGATAAACAGACAAAACAGACCAAAAAATATATGTTCACCAAGTAATTTAATGTACTAGTTTTTCTGGTGAATACTCAAGTAACATTCAAGAGACAGGTAATATTCAAGAATTACCGGTTCAGTAAAGGCTGCTCCAAAAGGGGGAAGGTGCTCATAGGATGAGGAGTGCTCAGTGTTAAGAAGGAAAGAAATCAGTGACATAGGAGAAAATAAGAGATGCGTATTATTTTCAAAAACACTATGATCGGTTGTCATTCATCGTCAGAAGCAGCCTAGCTCCACATGTATCTGTACACAATTTAAGTCATATGTAAAATTGCAGAATAAAATTCAAAAATTGCATGATAGAGGACACAAAAGGGTAAGTCTAGACCTATCCAAGAGCGTTGACATTTCGTTCCGACTTAGGGCACAAGGGAATTTCCCAAGCTCGGCCGTGCGGATCTTCGTCAGGACTGGGGTGGTGTGGGGCAACCTGGATGAAGGTGGATAAGTCACCTAATCGGAATAAAAGCTTGGGTCAGGTCCGTTGCTGTATGTAAAGGTGCGCATCAAGAAGCAGTGCGCGTGGTTGAAAAAGGTAAGGCTTACCCTCCGCATGTGGTGAGAAGCCAAGGGATGAGTTCATCGAGCCATGTCGTATTCACTAGTAAATTCCATTTGAAGTAACCATCAAGAAGATTAATTAACTAAGGAGGAAAAATGGGGAGAAAATGCCTTGACCGGCATCGAGGATAGCGTATACGTCGGTTACAGTGCTGATCAGACATACCTCAGTGTTATTCAGGAATGAAGCCTGGGCATAGTTGCAAAGGTAGGGGCACCGCCGTGGTCCGTGTATTAATCACGGTTCAAGACGATTAGCGGTCTGTGAAGTAAATTTGCGAAAGCTTAGTCATGCTGGCACGGAAAGGCAGCGGGCTGTAAAGCATTACAATTAGCCGCGAGTTGCGTGGTTAATTACCTGAAGACAGGGGTCCTCACACTTCGGTGTCTCAGCAACAAACGAATTGCAAGTGCGGCCCCGCTCGGAGAATAATTAAATACCGGAGGCCGCAGGAAAAGGTTACTGAGGACATGCGCTGTGGGCCAGAGTTGAAAGACTCACAAGGCAATGTGCCGATTACCGGTGAAGGAGAGGAAAGCTCCCGTCATATGTGACAGATGCCTGAGTTATGATAGTGCATTAACGCTGGCATAATAAACCTAAGACATCATTATTTCTGAGAAGTATATACATTGTGGTGAAACACATAAAAAACATTGAAAGCTTATTAGTCCCGAAATACATGTGCTATATACAATGCGAAAGCGGGAAGAATTCAACATGTTTGAACATTCAGTATATGAGGGAAAAACATGTTTGGAGAGTACAAGAAAATACTTATAAAATGCGAGCATGAGTACTCAAATGGATGCACTATTAAAAGCACGATGTAAAGTTAACAGTTTCACATTGTATATAGCACATGCATTTCGTGACTAATTATGGATATGATTTTTCAGGAGAAAAGTAATTGACACACAGATACAAGTAAATGGAAGGTACATAGATGCACAATGGAAGAAAGTACATGTAGACCAAAGATGATTTTTTACAATTTTTTATTAACAACATAATTATTCTACATGTTTATACAATGCAATACACAAAGATAGGTACAAATCTATAGAGAAATAAATGCTTATATACAGAGGGATATGCTGTAAATTTCTATTTGCGTATAGTGCTTCGGTGGGGAAGAGAAAATTCTTGAGTAGTTTTCTCAAGATAAGGTGGTTGTCAGTGGATCTTATGTTGGGGGGTAAAGAGTTCCATAGTTTGGCTGCTTGAACAGAGAAGGATGTGCCACCCATGTTTTTTTCTGATATCTTGGGATTTTGAGGCACGATGCCCCTTTAGAGCAGATGTTCCTTTGTTGAATGTGTTTGGTGATTTTATTCCAGATGAAGAGCGATCCCATTCCATATAGTGCTTTGTGGGTGATACAAAGTAGCTTGAGCGTGGATCTTCTGGCAACCGGTAACCAATGCAGGGCTTTCAAGACAGGAGAGATGTGGTCTCCCGGTTTGATATGCAAGAGTAGTCTGGCAGACGAGTTCTGTATCTGTTGTAGTCTTTTGATGGTTGTTAAAGGTGATCCGTGGTAGAGTCTATTGGCGTAATCGAGTTTGGACAAAACAAGGGAGATGGTAGTTTGGACCTTGTGTGGAAATCCCAAATGAGGGAAAATTCGTTGCAGTGTTTTTATAGTGACAAAGCTTCATTTTGCTAGTTTGTCCACTTGGGTATTCATTGATAGCTTGAAGTCCATGGTCATTCCGAGGTTTCTACCTTCCTTCGATACTTTAGGCTGCGATGCCAGTTCATCTGGCCAGGAGGAAAGAGTGTCATAATGTTTCAAATCGTCACATGTGAGTATTTACATTTTTGGAAGCATTTATTTTGAGATGCTCCAACCCATCCACTGATCCACAGCTTGTCCTTCCAAGTAGTATCAAAGTGCATTTAATAGCTAAAGCTGTCCTTCCAATTAGTATCGAAGTGCATTTAATAGCTAAGGCTTCTTTCTCCACTGTAGCATCGTTCTTTTCTTGGGGAAATAGCATGCAGCCATATATAGGACGGGGTTTTTCCTCTCCTCATTCATCTTTTTGGGACAGTGCCGTACCTAAGGAATCTAGCCCCTCTGTTTCTCCCACTCTGTCTGTTTCTACTGTCGCACTCATTCTCTCTCTGTCGGTTCTCTACAAGTTTAGCCGGACACCTCACTGCTTTGCACCAGTCTCTGTTCTTTTTCACACGAGCCTCTTTCCTAATTCCACTGCTCATTTTTCTTATGTGCAACTCTTCCGAGCAGTGCTTTAAATGAGCCAGTGCTCACAGATACTGAGTACCTGCACTTCTTTAGTTTGAGCGGGAGAGAGTACTTGCTCTTCTCAGTGGGGGCTTTTAATGAGAGAGTACAGGCTTCCCAAGATCACACGTAAACTCCTGGGCAAAGAATACCGCTACGTCTACAATACCATTTCAACACTGCTTCTGAGTGCTTTTTTGATGGCATTACAGAACCTTCTTTTATTTCCATTGCAAAGAAGCTGCAAGGCTGCAGCAGAACCACTACAAGCAAAGTTCATCCCTCACGCCTCTTTTCTCCCACATCCCTTCCTCTGTCACTTTCAATGGCAAACTGTTTCCCTAGTTTTCCACACCAACTCTTGAAATCTCTGATTTTTTCCATCTCTTTATGTCCCTCTTTTCTTCTTCTATATTTCTCTTCTTCTGTGCCCTGTCCTGCCACTTTTGTATGGTGAAACAAAACTATAATACTGGACCCTCGACTAAATCCTAACGTCATTCTGCGTAAATCACTTTATGCTCCTGGGCCTCTGTTAGCAATGAAATGCTAAAATGTATGTAAAATAAAATACAACACCCTCTCTAGGGAAGAAGAACATAAAAGTAACTCATTTGACAATATGACGCTATCCATGTCGTCTCTGTCACTCTTTCATGTTGGCTGTTGTTTCAATTCCGCTCCTTATGTCCAGCTTGTTTCTATCTCCGAGCACACCTACCTGTCCTCTAGCAGTCTCACAACTATCGAAGAGATAAAGCAAATAGCAGTCATGCTGTGTGCTCTTGTGCAGTCGTTGCATGCATCCACGGTGGCAGCCAGAAGTCAGTATTTAGCAGCAGCACTAAGGGACCACTCTCTGGCTTTGGCCCGCAGCACCTTTCCAGAGGTAAATGCCGTTTTATGATCTCGCCGAGGCAGCGCTTGCGCTGTATCTGCAGGACATGCTGTATTCAGGATATGGGCTTTAAAAACGCGGCCCATTTTCAAAGACTGCTCCCTGTTACATGTATTGTCACTAAGAGCTTGTGAGCACTATTTCTTTCTTTAAGTTGGAGCATGAGAGACCAGTGCTCCTGGTTTATAGAGCTCTGTTGTAAACAGAGCTGTAAATTTTGCTCTTATCTTGCCACATTTGCTGTGCATTCAAAGTCCGAGGTCTGTTTTGGCTGCAGCTGCCTCCTCCCCCTTCCTGCTTTTGAAATGCACGGCCTGACGTCACGGTCCCTGCCTTCCTATGGCTGCTGCCGCCTCTGTCTCAGAGCTCAACAAGCATTTGCAATGGAATAAATCTCACATGTGCATGAGTTTGAGCTATTGGCCTTGTAAATGACAATGCCTTTTATTTATGTTTTGAAAACCTGCCAGTGGTGCGTACTTATAGTTGTTGCTTACAAGAAACAAGGCTGGCACTAACTGTGCCTCTTCTACTGCCAACTGTGCTTCTCCTAAGCAATGACTATAAGTATAAAGTGCAAGTTTACACACCACTCACAGAATTTCAAAACACACAAATAAAAGGCATTGTCATTTACAATGCCAATAGCTCAAACTCTCACGAATGCGAGACCTATTGCATTGCAAATGCTTGTTTAGGAAAGTAAGCTATCTAGTTTGGCGGAGAAGACCATGGCATAACATGAAACAGGGGACCCCTCTAAAAATACTTAAGGCCAGGGAAAAGAGGAGAAAAAATGAGCAAAACACTAGAAAGTTCCCTCATAGTCTATTTACTTTATACATTTGAACATTGTTCATATCCTTTTCTCAAACCTTCAAAACACAACAATGACACATATATTTTCCTGATTATACTTTTTCTTATTTATTTATTTTATCATCACTTTTTATCTCTTTCTTTCAACTTATTATATTCTTTTTTTCATTTTTTTATAAATATAACATGTAAAAATTTAGTACATGGTTTATCTCAATTCCACATGATACATCAATTTGTCAATATTTCATTGCTACTATTTTAATACAACATTTGTTTTTCATTACAAAAACAGAATTGATTTCAAAAAGAGAAACATATATACCCCTGGTTATAGAATACCATAAATACTATCACACTACAATCACTCAGATTCATACACTTTCAATTTCACACCAGTCATATACTGCCATAACGAGAACCACAGAATGTTCAACAGGGTTCCACGCAGGGTCGACGCGCGTTTCGGTGGATTTGGTATATTACAACCACCTTCCTCAGGACCTGTGCAGATACTCACTCTTCACTTTCAAACACCAGGGGATCTGAAAACACATAGAAGAAAACACTGTTGTGTTTGTACAAAAAACAGCATGAATATAGGGCATTTTATATCTATCAAACTGATGTGGTTGGAACCAGTATGGACACACATCTATCACAATAGGGGGGATACACCAATCTCATACTAATTTATCATTATATACACCAAGACGTCAAAAAACTAAATACTTTTTTTTCAAAAGACTATCCCCGTGTCTAGAAACATAGTAACAATCATGCAAGTAAGAATAGCCATCACCAAGAATTTTAAAGAGAAAAACCATGTGAAAGAAAAACTCTTTATAAAGAATCAAAGAATGAAAAAGATAAGAAAAGAGAAATAAATGTTTTTATACTGTATGTATACCAGTTTACTTACAAAGCACTATAGTTTATATAAAATCCATATTAAAACTCCCAATTTTAGATCAAATACTGTCGTCCGGCCATATCATCCAAAAGTAGTCACTCTGTTATCCTATAAATAGAGGAGCATTCTATATAAGGACCATACTGAGAACACCTCGAAGGAAACTATTACCTAATATCTAGTTCCTTTAATTATATTGGTAGGTATCTTCTTGGGCCATTCAGGGCAGATAGGTGAACAAACACAAAATTCTGTGAGAAAGACACCGTCCAATAATTAGATATGATCTATTGGACCAGCAGTTATAATGTAATCCGAGTAGTAATGACACATACTAACTTTCATATAATCTCTCATATGTTTTCAAAAACGATTTTTCTTCCGCCATTAAGTGCAGTCTTCAGAGTATCTGGCACCGATATATAGGTTGCCTGTTATGCCTAAAAAAAAAACATAGACTCACATTGTGATGCGTGTGAATTACACTGTCTTCAGTGTTCTTGATAAGCGTCCCAGCCTATGCCAAACTTCTTACTCGCAAAAGTATATTAACCCTGTCAGTTCGTATAAATTAGGCCAACATACATCATAAGTGGCCACTGAGCATACTAAAGATTCTTTACTATTGCCAAACGAGTTACGAGTTATGACAATGACTAATGTTTTTTACCTAGGTACACAAGAGAATCCGATATTCCGCGCTGGGACAGTTACCCTCCCATGTTTTTTTTAAAAAACACCCATGCAGGTCCCGTATTAAAGTAGCGACCAATATGCCACTAGGCATCATTCGGTTCTCACCTTGGTTCCCGGAAAGCATAGTTCCTGCATCCACACTGCCCGATGAGTCCCACGAAACGAAAAAATTGTGGGCTCCAAACTTTTTAAATCCTGGCGTGGCGCGAAAAAGTCTTGTATCCTGACAAATCAGGTGATCCCCAGTAACAGTGGTAGATAGGAAACATTAACAAAGGGTTACCTTAACCATTGTTATAGCAGGCGCCATCTTGAAACTCCCAAGAGACCGTATATCAGGAGAGGAAGTGTATATACCTCACAACAATAAATGAAGTTTTAATTACAAAAAAGAAAAGAATATCAACAATGTTGAGTACCTGTATAGATCAAAACCGTAATATCCAGTCATTGGATTCGTACATGTACATCAATCTCGCGATACCACATGGCAAAAATTCTAATTCAATCATGGACCTAAATGAAGGATTGCATACTTGTTTGGTCACGAGGACGCCATCTCAAAACACCTCATTGATAGTATTTCAAATCCAATTGTGCCCTTTACCATCAGGGAAAGGGGATTGCAATAATACAAAAATGATTTGATTTAACACTAAAACCAATTAACATATATTCAAGTCAACGCCACCAAACGATGTAAGTACGGTGGCCCATATATGTAAGATCACATGATCAAGAAATGATGACGGTTCTTAATGTCTAATAGCCATAGACAAAGGCTACCAAGTCTCCTCATTATAAGGAACGCAATCCTAGAACTCAACAATAATCATATGTTGAATCAAAATACTGCACCCAATTGAGAACAAAGAAAGATAATTTCACAAAGAGGGTTGATACATATTGAGGTAATAAAAATACAATCAAAAAAGGTTGCATGTATACAAAAAGGGAATTGTGTTTCTAGAGTGTGTGATCCTAACATCACACTAGAACATACAGATATCTAATATAAGAACCGCATTTCAATGTGGATTAGAGGCGCTCTAATTTACTTGACCAATAATCGTCAAAGACGCTAAAAAAATGGCTAACATCCAATAATGAATAGGTTAGAAAAGTGCTTTACACAATTAAAATACTGCGTGTGTGCGAAGGATCAAAATTTGGTACATCATCATGGTGTTATCAGGTTTTGGTCACATACCAGGCTATATCCTCATTCAGCCCTTTGCGTTTTATGGAATTGTAACAATGCTGACCATATTATTTCCGATTGTATGTCTGCTTATGTTAGCAAAAATACTGCATCTTAGAGCACGTCGTTAAAAGAAATAAATATTTTAACTTTGCCCCTGTCTCTTTTTACTCCTGTTGTGGACTGGTATGAGAGTATAACGAAAGAGTAATCTTGCTTCCCACCATTCCTGAGTATAACCTAAGTCGCATGTTCTGGGTTGTCTAATCATTGGTTCCTTTGCTATAGGATGAAGAGCTAATGTGACACTGATGCTAGCTGGTTAGGGTTTCTAGGCACTGAGGTGAGTTTTTGGTACACCACAATTCACTGAGGTCCTGGGTCTCTGTGCACAGTTCTGTGTAGGAGCAGAATCCCTGCAACACCTTTACTAGTGACTAAGTGGATTTTTACCAGATTGACCTTGAGACCCACGGAGCCTAATGAGTCCAAAACATTACATACGTTTGTATGACAGAGGCAGTCATGGCTGAACCACGCATGCCTCTACAACGCGATTCCAACCTCAAATGCGACGTAACCATGCATTTGTTTACTATGTATGCCTTTACAACGATTTTTGTTGCAAAGGTATGACTGCTAAAGGAATATGTGTGGTAAATTCAAAACTAGACTATCCCAGCTACTAGCCCATCCAACTAGCTCCACTCAGAACCACAAGATGTGCAATCCCATAGGCCCCAATGCAGGCGATTTGCTATTTCCAAACTAGATCCAAAACCACCCTTACTGTGGATTGATTTTCCCCAAAATGTTCATACACACAGCAGGCATCCCCAACCATCAGAAGCCACATTCGCCTGGAGCAACTGAAACCACCCCAAAAATATTTCTGAAGAACTTCCAAAATGGGCCCATTAGATAAAATTGGACACCAGCATCTCAGAAACAATTGCTTTTCTACTAGTTCCACTTGTCCGATCCTTTGCAAACTTGGAGGAACACAAGACCCACTTGTCCCCAAATACCTACCAAGCTGTATCCCGATCGATTCACGGGAATGGGTATGACTTTTGACCTAAAAACCCCACCTGCAGCCATTCAAAAACAAGGAAATTCAGCCAAAACAAGTCAAAAACCAAATTTCAGCCAAACCTTGCTAACTCCTATATGTTCTAAACTGAAATGGCCCCTGAGTCCTAACTCGAGGATCCCTAGCCCAATCCAACCCCAAGCCCTAAGAACTACCCTGACAACCCTGCTCTGTGCCTTAAACCCACCCACCAAAAACAAACAACTACTCCACCCCAAACCCGACCTCAGCCCCTCTACCTGTCCGCGTTGACCTTTCTTTCTTAACGCTTCCTGTTCATCTCCCTGCCTATCCGACATTCAGACCGCGCACCGCCTGAACCTTGCATATGCGTGGTTAAGGCAAGCATGGTTCCGCTTGCAGGTAAACAACATGCCTACCTCAGACCGCGTTGTTAAGACAGTTACCATTGCATACGTGTGGTAGATGTGTTTACCATGAGGGACTGTATATAACAATGTCATCAATATAGGCGGCAGTTTCCACTTAATGGGCGCCTACAGCGATGACACTCTGATGACAGTCGGTGTCCAAGAGAGCCGCAATGGGATCCCTGTTCACTTTCATTGTATTGTATTGTAATTGCATTTATATAGCGCTTACTACCCCGACGAGGCGTCAAATCGCTTTTTCGGCAAGTAGCACGCTACTCCAGGACCTATAGAGGATTAATGTTGAATTAGTATAGTGAAACATGCAAGTAATAATCCAGATTTTAATCCACATTTTGTTAAGCGCACAATCACCCGTAAGGGTCTCTAGGCGCTGGGGGCCGTCGGGAAGATTAAGCAAGCTATCGCCCAGAGTCACATGGTGCTGGGCTAACCTGCCGCCGGTGCCAGGGATCGAACCGTGATCCCCAGATTCCGAAGTCAGTCACCCTAGCCGCGGCGCCATACCTCTTCCCAAGTACATTTTAAGTAGTGGATAGGGTAGTCAGTTATTTGGATTCAGAAGGATAGCAGAAGGATAGAGGAGGGAAATAAAGGTTTATATTTATATAGAGCTTGTCACACCTGATGGGGTGTTGAAGCACCCTACTCCGGAAACCCATAAAAGATTAGTGGTGAATTAGTATGGTGAAATATGAAAGTAGTTTGAGTGGTGGATATTAGTCAGTTATTTGGAGTGAGAAGGATAGTGGAGGGATAGAAGGGGAAGAAAGGTTTGCATTCATATAGCGCCTGTTACCCCTGATGGGTGTTGAAGCGCTTTTCTGGCGAGTAGCACGCTACTCCGGAACCCATAAAGCATCAGTGTTCAAAATTAGTATAGTGAAATATGAAGTAATTTGAGTGGTGCATATGTTATTCAGTTATTTGGATAGAGGAGGGTAGGGGGCGGGATAGCAGAGGGAAAGAGGTTTGTTATTTATATAGTGCTTGCTACCCGTAATGGGTTTTAAAAGCGCTTTTTTGGCGAGTAGCACGCTACTCTGGAACCCATAAGGATTAGCATTGAATTAGTATGGTGAAACATGAAATTACTTTGAGTGGTGGATATGAAATTCATTTATTTGGATAAAGAAGGGTAGGCAGCGGGATAGAAGAGGGAAAGAGGTTTGTATTTATATAGCGCTTCTAACCCTGATGTGGTGTTGAAACGCTTCATTGGCAAGTAGCACGCTACTCTGGAACCCATAAAGGATTAGTGTTGAATTAGTATGGTGAAACATGAAATTATTTTGAGTGGTAGATATGAAAGTCATTTATTTGGATAGAGAAGGGTAGGCAGCGGGATAGAAGAGGGAAAGAGGTTTGTATTTATATAGCGCTTCTAACCCTGATGGGGTGTTAAAACGCTTCATTAGCAAGTAGCACGCTACTCTGGAACCCATAAAGGATTAGTGTTGAATTAGTATGGTGAAACATGAAATTATTTTGAGTGGTGGATATGAAAGTCATTTATTTGGATAGAGAAGGGTAGGCAGCGGGATAGAAGAGGGAAAGAGGTTTGTATTTATATAGCGCTTCTTACCCTGATGGGGTGTTAAAACGCTTCATTAGCAAGTAGCACGCTACTCTGGAACCCATAAAGGATTAGTGTTGAATTAGTATAGTGGAATATGGAATTTGAGAAGTGAACATGTTAGTCTGTTATTTTGATAGTGGTGGGATAGTCAAGGTTTTTTTGTGAGGTTATAGCAGTAGGAGGAGGCTTTTGGATGAGTAAAAGGGGTTTTGGAGGGGAAGAGTCAGAGAGAAGAGTTTAGAAAGGTTTGCTTTGGGGATCGGTATAGTAAAAGATGTCAGATGATGCAAGGAGGGGTAGAGTAGGAGAGAGTCTAGAAAGGGTTATTTTGGGGATCATAGTAGTGGTATGGGGTTTGGGATAAATGAGAGAGTGGATATAGAGCATATATTGATAGCTGTATAGGGTGAGAGATAGGGTAGTGTAGAGATGAGACAGATAGTTGGGCTAGAAGATATATTGAGAGAGGTATATGCTGAGAAATATGGTAGTACATTGGAAATGCTAAATTAGAAGAAAGTGATAAATGTATAGATCCATAAGTACATTGAAAGTATATAGATGCATAAAGGAGGTAAGTATATGTAGATTAAAGATATTGATAGAGGTACAGGATGAGAAATAGGGTAGTGCATTGGATATGCTTTTTCAGGAGAAAACTAACTGACACACAGATCCAAGTACATGGAAGGTACATAGATGCACAATGGAAGCAAGTACATGTAGACCAAAGATGATTTTTAAAACTTTTTATTAACAAGATAATTATTGTACATGTTTATACAAAGCAATACACAAAGATAGGTACATATCTATGGTGAAATAAATGCTTACATACAGTATGCTGCTTTTGTGGGGAAGAGCCAATCCTTGAGTAGTTTTCTGAAGAAAAGGTGGTTGTCAGTGGATCTTATGTTGGGGGGTAAAGAGTTCCATAGTTTGGCTGCTTGAACAGAGAAGGATGTGCCACCCATGTTTTTAGGTCTCGCCTAAGCCAATGCGGTAGCAATGCTTTGGCGAGATATAAAGTAGGGACTTTAAAAAATGCTCCCAAAGGCTTTTTCAGGCGGATTGCCTACAGTGCATGTGTTTGGGCGCATGCACATCGCACACCATTTGGCAGGCTGTGAGCTTCAGACTTCATAGACTTTGAAGGAATCCGCCCCCCCCCCCCCCACCCTCCGCGCAATGCCAGAGCTTGTTTAGGACTTGGGCTGTTTTCCAGCCTTATTGCAATTACATTTTCCTTAGCCAACTCGCGCTAGTGCTGCTTTCTCTGCTTTCCAAATAATGTCCCGAGATTACTTGCCCTGCTGGGTTTTACATTTCTCATTCTCCTTACTCTTCCACCTCTCTCCGATATCCCCTCTACCGCTCCACGTATGAGTAGACGGGTGTCCTGTTGCATTTCCTCATTTAGACATTGACACGTTTTCAGTGAAACTGGCATTTTGTCACTTAGCTTCTTTTTGAACTTGAATAAAACTGAAACCTCCCTTTCTGCCTACATGCCGTACTTTTAAAAGTGCATATCATTTGTTTCACGACGGGGATATCCATACAGTGCATGTGTTTGGGCGCATGCACATCGCACACCATTTGGCAGCCTGTGAGCTTCAGCCTTCAAAGACTTCAAAGGAATCCACTCCCCCGCCCCCCTTCGCGCAATGCCAGAGCTTGCATAGGACTTGGGCTGTTTTCCGGCCTTATTGCAATTATATTTTCCTTAGCCGACTCGCGCTAGTGCTGCTTTCTCTGCTTTCTAAATAATGTCTCGAGATTACTTGCCCTACTGGGTTTTACGTTTCTCATTCTCCTTACTCTTCCACCTCTCTCCGATTTCCCCTCTACCGCTCTACGTACGAGTAGACGAGTGTCCTGTTGCATTTCCTCATTCAGACATTTAAACGTTTTCAATGAAACTGGCATTTTGTCACTTAGCTTCTTTTTCAACTTGAATAAAACAGAAACCTCCTTTTTACCTACAAGCCGTACTTTTAAAAGTGCATCTCATTTGTTTCACGACAGGGATATCTAAAATCATCTGGGTTTTTTGAGAGGACGTGTCTTAGTCAGGACTTCTGCTGAAAACGTCTTCTGTGCATCTGCAAACTGCCTGCGCTGCGGTGGGTGAGCCCGAGGGGACCGGATTGTGGGTCTGTTGCTGCAGCAGATGCTCACAAGCTGAGCACTCCTGAGGCATTTAAATCCTGGCACTCTGCCCACTTTCCACGCAACCCCATTATTTTACAGCCAAGACTAGAGCTGCAGGGAGGATTTTTGGGTGAGTGCCCTTACTGCTCGTGTTTACTTTGACAGTGCTTGTTACCTCTTCCATCCCCGCAGTATGCTACTCTGCAGCCACATGGAGGCCTGTCCGCCAATCTTGCAGCCGCCCTTCCTTTTGCCCCTCTCTTCTCTGTAGTGGGATTAGGTGTTCCAGCGATATTTTTATGAGGTGGACACACAGGGGTGTAGGGAGTTACCAAACCTCTTTAGTAACCACAGCGTAATTTACAATAAGTGGTTATTGTAAAGCCATTGCGGCCGTTGATTGACATGTTGGATTCACACAGTTCACTTCCAGCACACCCCAAGACTTTATGGAAGGTGTAGGAGAGTGGGGTCTGCAATCCTATGGTCACCCCCGATTTTTGCTTTTTGCTTCACTGGTTTACGACTTTCCCTGGCTGTGGGCCTGCTAATCAGACCCACAGCCTAGCTGTTCTCTCTCTAAATTGACAAGCATGTACCTTAGGTGCATTTACCAATTGGTACTGGGCCACCTTATCAGTCCCTGTACAGTATACCTTAGGTATCCAGGGCATAGGTGTTCCCAGGGCCTATCAGGGGCTGCAGCATGTATTATGCCACTCCTGGCTGGCCATCCAAATCTGACACAACTAGCTGCATGACAGTTGGGGCAAGGTGGTGTAATCACCCTTTGCTTTAGATATAGTATTCCTATATCTAACCCTAAAAATGGACACATATATTCCTATCAGTCACTCCTATGGCAGCAATGCCAAGGAAGGGAGGTAGAGTAAAAAGATAGGATTCCTACTCCACAGGCACTGATACATAAACAAGGAGAATCCTACTTCCAGTGTGCACCACAAGGATGGGGAACACTCAGTGTTGTGTAAAATACCCCTCACACACCAACAGGCCCCTTGGTGTCATGCTTCATCATCGGGGTCTTCGCACCCCGCTAAGGGGATGCGGCACGCTACGACCTGCGACTACGCGGGAGCGTTGACAAGAATAGACTATGTGTGGTGTGTGTTGAGTGCAAGTGAGGGGATTAATGTGAGTGAAGGGTGTAGTGAAAAGTTAAAAAGTACCTGGCTAGTGGGTGGTGTGAAAAAACTTTATTTCATACCCCTAGCTGGTGCTATTAAAAAGGTGTGCAAAAAGGCGAGGTTAGTTGTCTTAATTAGGGACAAAGCCTCTGGTGTGCGTCGACATGTTTCGGAACTGGTGTTCCTTCTTCAGGACGGGGCACAACTTCCCACCCCATCTCACGTATTTCTATAAAAAAGTGTTATCTTAATTCTCTTTTTACTAAAAAGTGATAACAATCTCACGAAGGCTAGCAGTGTGCCTACAGCGGTATTTTAGGTTCATGCAATTGCATGCCCTGAAAAAGAAGAAAAACTCGATTTAGTTTGGTTACCATATAGGATTGGCTCGGACAGGTGCAGTCACCTGGAGCCCCAAACAGTTAAATTAACCTGTAAAAAAGAGGGACACACATAACACACAACATATAGGACACACTTAAGGTTTTTTAAAAAAATGTTCTATTTGGACATACTCATAGTCTTTGTTGTATATTGCGTCATGAGCATATCCAGAACATCAAGGTAGGTAGGTGGATCCACAATCTGGGAGGGTAAAGAAGTGGTTTCAGTGTTGTTACTCCTTTTACTCACTGTTTGACTCCACCCTAAATCTGGATATCTGGGAGTTGCTTTTGCGTATAAAATACTCACGAAATCCGCCTAAATTGGCCTCCTTCTACCACCTTGTGCTGCTCCGCTGTGAATGCGTTGGCGAGCGACATTGTGGTATATATTGGGGATTTTGGTGTTATCTCATTCGTTAATTAGCGGAAGTCGGAAGAAGGCCATATAAGGGATATCCGTATCCCCGCCTATCGTATACATGTTCACCGTCTCAATGTAACATATATCCTTTCTCATACGTTAATTACCGGGTTTTTGTCAGACCAAATAAGGAGTATCCGCTTCCCTGCCTATCATGAGCCAGGACATGAGTTCCTACTGCACACGGGTCCTTCTGAGCATGCCCGGTTGTTTAGCATGTTCGAAGTGCTCGCGCATGCGCATATCGTAATCGCTGCGCCTTGGTTTTCTAGTTACCGGCGCATGCGCGGAAGCATGAATCGTCTCTCTGTGTGCCACTGATCTCGCGCAATGTATGCCACCTTGGGCCAACGGACGTACTATTGCTTTCCCTGATTCTGAATAATGTTTATTTAATTAATGGGGTATTTCAATAGTACAATCCATAGTTCAGTTTGTCGCATCGGAAAAAGACACGAGCAGGAAACGTGATTACCACTTTCCTAATTCATTTATATACATGCTTCTCCACACCGCAATCCGCCTGACTTCCTCTGGGGCCGCCAATGGCAGCGCGGCCCTGGGGGTTGAAGGCGGGACTTCCGGGTCGCACTTGGCAGCGGCCCGGCAACGTTTTCAGAGCACTCCGGGCTGCGGCGGTGATTCGATGCTCTAATGTAGATAGCAGGCGAGGTGGGCTCTCGCTATGGCCACAACAATAGCGGCCCAGTCCCTGGCGAGGTGGGCACTCGCCAGGGGCTTCTAAATTGGCAAATTAGAGCGGGCAAATGCCGGGTGGGCACCGGCTGTGCACAAAAGCGCTCCCAGGTGCTGGGACCTAAAATAAAGCGCTCTCAAGCGCTAAAGACAAATAAAGCGCTTCCAGGCTCCAGGGAAAGTCCAAAAGCGCTCCCAGGTGCTAGGACAGCGCCCCAGCAAACAAGTCCTTGGGCAGGCAGGGGGGGCAAGGCTGGGCCAGGGGCCAGCTCACTGGCCCTCCAGGCAGGGAGGCAGTCCAAGTGGCGGTTCCTCCTGGCCCCAGCAGCAGCCCCTCAAGTAGGATCAGGAAAAGAACCACTTCTGTGGGGACACAGCCCCATTTTTATACACCTCATTCCTTTGTCTAAGGTGCAGGGTGGGGGAGAAACCAGTTGCAGCTGGTTCTGGAGCACTCTTGATGGCCCAACCACCCATTTCTTTCACTGGGGAGGCTAGGGTTATTAGACACACCACAGGGGGGCGGAGCCAGCATTGTGTGGGGAAAACCCAGCCCATCCAGGACACAGGTACACTCCTCCCACACATCACTCATGCTAATCTCCCACTCACCACCGGGCAGACCCATCCAGACTTCCTGGAGCCTGGCATGCCAGCCAGCTCCAGCCAATCACGCTCCAGCACCCTCACTGCACACATATCTCAATGTCCAGAAGTAGCACTTCCCAACTAGACACAAACATGCCGCAGACACCATCTTGCAGCATTCACTCTCACGAGTTTATACATACTAAACTCGAGCCTGTACTCCCCACGCATCAGGAACTACCAGGGACACACACATTCCCCATGCATTCCTATGGGAGGGCAGGCCAGCCATACTACATGCGCGCACTTTCACTCTGGGGCCCAGGGAAAAGTGCGCAGAGACCCAAAAATCACTGACACAGGGTCACAAATAAGGCAAAAAGTCTAGGGGTGAACCTGCCCTGCGGGCCAAGTCCAACACAACCCCCTTCCAGCCAAAACGCAGGGGAGAACAATCACCACCGTGATGGACTTCCCTGCTTGGGGCGATAGAACACGGACGCAGGCCCGCCACTGCCGGGACACCCTCCTGTTCTATGCCACGGTGAACCCCTAGGGTTCCTTCTAAAGCTACTGTAAGGACCAACTGGGCTACCCCACTGGTACTCCTCAGCTGTCCGCGGCCAGGACCAGGCCCTGGGCCACCCAGGTGCCACCGGTCCTTGCCAATTCGCAGAGCGGGGGGTAGTAACCCCTGGCACATAGTACCCATTCTCCACTCTCCCTGTCTGCAAGACAGGACTAGACTGCCACTGGTTCACCAGCCTTTGGTCTACAACCTCAGGCGGACCAGGAGTCTCAGGGAAGGCTCTCCTCCCCTTACCTCTTCTTCCAGGGTTCCTCCTCCTCCTGCGAGGGGTACCCTTACAACGCCACTCC
Source organism: Lissotriton vulgaris (assembly GCF_964263255.1). Taxonomy (NCBI): domain Eukaryota; kingdom Metazoa; phylum Chordata; class Amphibia; order Caudata; family Salamandridae; genus Lissotriton; species Lissotriton vulgaris. Next base: position 171,266,851 of record NC_141685.1, read on the forward strand.
AACCCAGGGTTTAACCCCTCAGGTTGCACCAGGGTCAGAGGTGGGCTCTCCCACCCTCTGCACCCCCTTCCAGAGGTCTGCCCTCTCCCAACTGGAGAAGTTCCTCTGGAAGAACCGGTCAGGACACTGGTTACAGTTGTCCTACCCTTCAGGTCAGGCAGAACCTGAACCTGGCCTCCCAACCTCCGGTCTAAAACCTTTGGTGGAATAATTGCCTGGCACTCCAGGACTTCTGGGGACTCACACGCAATCCCCCTGAGGCTGACACATGACCCATGTGTCGTGTAACTGTCTGTCTGGCGCAGATCTCCCGTCCCCTGTCCACCTGACAGTGCGTGAAGATCCCCCAGAACAGAAGTGGCGCCACCCGGGTCCCCCCAAGAAGATCTAGCCCAACTGGCTAGTCTCTGGTCCACTGGTGCATCCACTGGGAAACTCATCCCCCAATCACTCCTCACTTCGGACTTCCGTGCCCTCCCAACTGGAGCGACACTGCCGGACACTGGAACCCCTGGAGCTCTAGTTACAGACGCTCCAGGTTCCCTAGACACTAGGAGATCCTCCTCAAGTGTACTAACAGGACAGCCTAGGTCCATAACCTGGTGTTCCCTCAAGAAACCACCCAGGTTCTGAGACAGGGCTTCGGGCATCTGAGGACTCTCAGCCTCCCACTGACTCCTGCTCCACTGAGCCAGGTAGTCAGCCTCTCCACCCCTCTCACTATACTGGGACCTAGCTGGGCTACACTGAGCCTCTTCCACCACGCTGGGCTGGAAGATACCTGTACCACTACTGTTGGACTCACTCTCTAATGACTCTACAGAACCTCTGGCACTTTCCCAGCGGTCTGCTTCACTTGCAAGTTCCCAAGGATCCATGGTTTCACACCTCAACAAGTGTTGCCGCAACTCCGGCCAACAACGACTGAGCACCTGCTCCTTGAGAATAAGATCAAATAGTTTGTCAAAATCAGGTCCCGTGGGAACCTCTAACCACTCAATCAGTGCACACTGACAGTCCTCTGCAAACTCCTCCCAAGACTGGTGAGACAGTTTCCTACTGCCCCTGAACTTCAACCTATACTCCTCTTCTGGGGAAACAGGTACCATACTCTGGGAACTGGGACTTTCTGCACTGAGATTCAAATAGCTGCCACCACTGGACTCAACCCTCCCTGGGGGATCCAGAAAATTATGACTGCGGTCAGGGGATAACCTACACTCTAGGGCTATCTTCTCCCTGGCCAAGGCCCTCTCAGCCTCTGCAATCCGCTCATTCACACCCAGCTGCGCCATCTTCCAGGCATGCTCTAACCTGAGCTTCTCTATGGCCAGCTGGTGCTCCCTCTCTTCTCTCCTATCCACCCACTCCTCTGGGGACAGGGAAAGGGATGGGGTGCTACATCTGACACTGGACCCAGCAAGGGACTCCCTATCTAGGGGGTACTCGCTCTCTGCTGGCGCCCATCCACTGTCAAACTCACTCTCCACATCAGACTCTTCAGGGCTCCCCTCAGACCCACCACCCTCATGGTGTGCGGTCCGGGCCCTCTCCCTCTCACTGTGCTCACGCTCCCAGTCACTCTTCTGCCACAGGATCATGTTATCCCTAAGCTTGGACTGGGTGTCTGACTCACTCACTGGGATGTCTCTCTCCTTACATAACCGTACCAACTCATGCACACTGTACTTAAACAGGCCACAAAGGTTAAAAGGAGATTCCATCTTGACAGGATGCTCACAAACACGTGCAACACAAGGGAACTAGCAATCTGAAGTAAAAGTACACAATTCCAAAACTTCCACACTCTCCTTAAAAAAAGAACTCACTCATGCGTCCAGGAAAACACACCATTCATCCACACACACCCTCCCCTCGGATCGGTAAGGCAGTTTCTACCACCCCTGACTTCTCAACCTGACCACAAGTGACACAGGTACCAAACTCTGGAAGCAGGGCGGGGGACAAATGTACTGAACACAATTATCAAATGACACTCTTCAGGAGAAGCAATGATGGAACTTCACCAAAACACAATAATCCCCAAAAATGTGGTCATCTAAAATGCAGAGCTTTGTAGTGGCCAGTTGCTACTGTGGTACAACGCAAACACAAATTCTTATCCTCACCGCTTGCCGCCAATGTTAGAAACGGGACCCTGGCCGGCCAAGACTCGCGTCGAGGTCAGTCAGGGATCGCCAGTTCTAAGTGTCAGGGCAAGGGAGTCACACACCAAGGTAACCCCTACTCGCCCTCTAGGTAACGTGGCGCGAGCAGTCAAGGCTAAACTTGGAGGCGATGTAAGTTAAGTATTTGCGCATGCACCCCAGCAACAACACCCAAGGCCCACCACAAAGGAAACTCCACACAAGGTTATATAAAAATAGCCTTTGTATTACACCAAAACACATTAGATAAAACACACACTTTACAATGTGCCAGGGGCACGGGCAGAATTTACAGGGGATATTTACAAGACAGGGCCACCTGGACCACTGTCAGGAATCAGCACTTTTAGAAGTAACACTTTTAAAAATAGCACTTAGGATGTAAAACTGTAGCACAAAAATAACATACAACCAGTCACTACTGGTACCAGGTGAGCACCACCTATGCAACCCTCACTATCTTAGGAGATTACACTAGGGACCTGGGCCTCGCTAGTACCACCTGCACTAGGGAGAAAACAACCACCTAAGTATTACAATACCTGTAGGGGTGTAACAACATAACACATGATGCAATGCATACATTCAGCGGTGTAAAAGAACAAAGCACATGACGCATAAAAACACATTCAGAGGTGCAGAAACACCACAGTAGCGCAAAATCCACATTTACCACTACCTGTGGCAGTCCCTGTGTCCAAATGTCAGGGTCCTAAACGTGGCAGTTGCCCACAAAGTGCTGGGCAACTGGGTGAGGATGGGGCAACACGAGGGAGCCTCGCAGGCTCTGAGTAAACTACTGTCCCCTTGAGCCTCCTCTGGGCTCTAAAACATCAAGGGGCGCAGGGAGCCTCTCTCAGGCTTTAAAACAATAACATGCCCCCTCAAGCCTCTTCTGGGCTCGTAACAAGGGTGCCGCCTTGGTTGGAGTCCCCCCTCTGGGGGACTCGAGACGCAGAAAATGCCCCTTGAGCCTCTCAGGGCTCAAACAACAAATGCGAGGCCTGGAGCCCTCGTGGCTCTGTAAGAAGAAAAAATGCACCCTTTTCCGTTGGAGCGGCCCTCTGTCAACCGGGCCCGCTCTATAAACAAAAAGGAAACTGGCCCCGCACTCACCGGGGCGTCGGGGCTCCCTTCTGACGCTGCTCCGGCTCTCTTTGGGCAGGCAGGGGGGGCAAGGCTGGGCCAGGGGCCAGCTCACTGGCCCTCCAGGCAGGGAGGCAGTCCAAGTGGCGGTTCCTCCTGGCCCCAGCAGCAGCCCCTCAAGTAGGATCAGGAAAAGAACCACTTCTGTGGGGACACAGCCCCATTTTTATACACCTCATTCCTTTGTCTAAGGTGCAGGGTGGGGGAGAAACCAGTTGCAGCTGGTTCTGGAGCACTCTTGATGGCCCAACCACCCATTTCTTTCACTGGGGAGGCTAGGGTTATTAGACACACCACAGGGGGGCGGAGCCAGCATTGTGTGGGGAAAACCCAGCCCATCCAGGACACAGGTACACTCCTCCCACACATCACTCATGCTAATCTCCCACTCACCACCGGGCAGACCCATCCAGACTTCCTGGAGCCTGGCATGCCAGCCAGCTCCAGCCAATCACGCTCCAGCACCCTCACTGCACACATATCTCAATGTCCAGAAGTAGCACTTCCCAACTAGACACAAACATGCCGCAGACACCATCTTGCAGCATTCACTCTCACGAGTTTATACATACTAAACTCGAGCCTGTACTCCCCACGCATCAGGAACTACCAGGGACACACACATTCCCCATGCATTCCTATGGGAGGGCAGGCCAGCCATACTACATGCGCGCACTTTCACTCTGGGGCCCAGGGAAAAGTGCGCAGAGACCCAAAAATCACTGACACAGGGTCACAAATAAGGCAAAAAGTCTAGGGGTGAACCTGCCCTGCGGGCCAAGTCCAACACAGGCCTTATCAATCCTGAAGGCAGAGTGCTTGGAATTATGTGAGATGGTGCTCTGGCATGAGCTGAGCCCGTTTGCAGCTTGCGGAACCAAGTCCTAATAGCTGTTCCATGATAACGCTATACCATATACTCTTAAGTGCATTATGAACCTCGCGGTCAAATGCTAACTTTGGCATAGCATTATCAAAACATGTCGAGTAAGGTGTCATACGAATTGGAATACTAACCCCTCGCCAATTCTGGCAACGGGGTTAGCATTCCACCCTTCTAGAGGGACACGACATGTATGTAACTGTGAACCCCGGTTAACGTTAACTCGAGCCTCAGCATCACAAAATGGATGCTGCCACCACAGACACAAGTCTGACCTCCTGCTGCTGGGAGTCCTTCCAGCGAGGGCGGCTTGGACAAAGGGTTTCCTGCCTTGGGAGGTGCTAGCACCACCCTAGACAGGATTTTGTGTATTAGGTAGGACAGGGCTCAATGGAATGAGACATGCCTGGGGCACACAAGGTGCCCTGTGCATACACCGGTCAGAACCAGTTCCTGGGGCACTCCAGCCCCAGAGCCGGCGCAAGACCGGACAAAGGAAAGGGGGTGTAACCACCCCCCTTCCTGGTCCCACCTAGAGGAGGGACCTAGTCATAGTGCAGCCCCCTTTAGCCGGATAAAGGTAGGAGCTGGTCCCATTCCAAATCAGATTACTCTTGACAACTTCCACGAATAACTCTTGACCTTTGACGTTCTGCTCCCCAGAAGACTGAAGAAATCTCCCTTGAGGGCAAGGAGTGTCCACCCTGCACAAGCAGGCACCATCAGCGTCCAGCAGCTTACCTTTGTCGTCTTCCTGCAAGGATCCAGACTTCAGAGCCCGACGAGACCCGGACTCCCAGACCTCTCCGACCTCTACCCACATCTCCAGCAGAGCTGAGACCCGTGGGTGTGACGAGACACGTGGGACCGACCATCTTGGAAGAAGCAGCACCTCGCTCCAGCACGACTTCAGAGGCATCCTCGTCCAAGTGCTTTGGGGACTGAAAAGCCCCGACCCCGAGCAGCTCCTGCATCGAAGATTAGCCCTCCAGCATCCACGAGATCTGCGTGGGGCCCTTCTGCCTGTTTGCTGCTCGACGCGTTGTCTGGTCACTTGCCGGCTGGCTTGTGACCTCCTAGACGACGAACTCCGACAACTTTGCTGCTGGTCTGGTTGCTCCAGACTGGCCCTTGCTCCCTTCCAAAAGAGGAGCACCCCGGACCCTCCTGGTCCACTCCAGACGCCGTTTCCACTCACCGCGTGGGTTGCCTTTGCCAAGGCCTGTTGAACCTGAATCCGGAGACGACACCGCCGACAGCGAGAGCCTGCGTGGGACAGCTCGTGCCTCCATCCTGGTCGAAGACACCACCTGGTCCACGTGGCTGCAGAGACAAGCGTCCACCTTCACTTGATCGCGACGACGACATCTGGTTCCACTCCTGGTTCCACTCCAGTCACTGGCTAGTGACTTTGAACATTGTCCCCTCTGCTTTCAGGTTCCTCTCTTCACCAATCCACCCTTGGATTGCACCGGACATCTTCCTCCTGACCGCCTGCAGCATCTTTTCCTCCAGGCGCCATAGACTTCAACGCCGGAACCCGACACGACTTGGCACCTATGCACCCGCAGCCTGTGGGTGAGGTAACACGAGCATTTCGGTGCTCAGGGGTAGCTTCACTATCCTAGTGTCCAGTTCCATTTTCGTTTCAGTCCTACCTAGTCAGGGACGTCCATACTCACCTTTTCTTTAAACTGTACTGTCCATAGACGATTGTACGCATCTCGCGTGTGAGTTCACACTCTGCACACGCGTTCTGTGGGCCTCCTATTACTTACCTCCAGTTAGTATAGTGTGGTCCCAACGATCCTACAGCCTCTGGACAGCTCCATTCCTTTGATTGACTTTCGCATTCCATTTAATTAGTATATGGTTTGTTGCGCCCCTCAGGCGTTCTTGTAAATACTGTGCGAACTCGTATTTCCTTTCAAGTATTGTCATGTGCTTAGCCCTCTGACCTCATAAAGAGTTCAGAGGTGTATGTTAGTTAATAAATATCTGTTTATTTTCATAACAACCTGTGTGGTGTCCTTTCACTTGGTATTCAAGGGGTTATATGTGGTAAAACAGCTGGCTTCACGAGCCATTCAGAGTTTAGCCTAAAGACTGCTTTTGTCCACGCTAATAGGATAGCTGGTCTATAAGGTTGACTTACAACCAATCACCATAAGGGATGTTTGGACTGATACAAGGTGATCACTAGAACTAGTGAGCATCATATATCAGGCCAACTTCTCACAGAAGGGACACAGGAGATCGCACTCAGTGATGCATGAAATAGTTTAAGCTTACCTTACATTATAGTTCAGTTCCCCAAAGGGGTGTCTGCAAGGCTTCTGGTGCCAAAGAGACGGCTCTATTCTAAAAGAAGAGTAATTTACAAGATGAAGTTTGGCCACCTACAACCACATTAATCATATGTTTTTTGAAGGAGTACCACATGCTTTACAATTAGTATTTGCCACGCTGAAAGGCTCTTCAATGTTTTTACATGCTTACGTTATATTTGGAACCCAGTAAAACGCCACAGCAGGGCACTCACCTTCTAGTAAGGGGTAATCTTAGTTGAATGAACTGCATTTTAATTTAAGTGCTACAGCCAGAAATATGACATTCAAGCTCCTGTTTGGGCACCAGAAGTCTTGCTTTTTTACTATCTGATCTCTCCTCACTCTATCTATCTATCTATCTATCTATCTATCTATCTATCTATCTATCTATCTATCTATCTATCTATCTATCTATCTATCTATCTATCTATCTATGTTATGTTATGTTATGTGATCTTGTATAGCGCATGGCTACCCCAGCAACGGGGCGTCCCAGCGCTTGCGGACCTACCAGAAGCTAGTACGGCAGAGGAAGTGCTAGATGGATGCAAACAGCCAAGTTTTTATAAGTTTTCGGAATTGCAGGTGATTTGAAGTGGCCGAGCTTTAGAGGGGATAGAATTCCAGAGCTTAGGGGCCAAATACATGAAGGAGCGGCCGCCGGCTCTGCTCCTCCAAATCCTGACAGTACAAGCTAGAGAGAAGTCCGCTGATCGGAGTGCGCGCGTGGGAGTATAAAAAGAGCACAGTCCCTGCAGAGTTTGGGGGCCAGCATTATACAGGATTTTGTGGGTGAGGCAAAGAGTCTTGAATTGAATGCGTTGTTGTATTGGAAGCCAATGTAGTCGTCGGAGAAAGGGGGACGTGTGGCAAGTTTTAGGTAGGGCAAATAGAACGCGGGCGGCGGCGTTCTGTGCTCTTTGCAACCTGTTTTTTGCAGTCATATTGGAGCCTAGCATGAGGGCATTGCAATAGTCCAGGTGAGATAGAACTAATGCCTGGACTATAATCTGGCGGGTAGAGGGCTAAAAAAAAACCAAGATGGGTTTAAGAGAGCGAAGACGCCCGTAACAAGTACCTGCCACTTTTTTGGCATGGGACTCCAGGTTGAGTGAATTGTCAAGCAACACCCCTAGATTTTTTACTGACTCCTTGGGTATAGGAGCTGGTCCCAGCGCAGGAGGCCACCAATGCTCGTCCCAAGTCTGCGTGCCATTGCCTATCAGGAGTACCTCTGTTTTAGAGGCGTTTAACTGAAGACAGTTGTTAGATAGCCACCTTGAAATCGCCAGAATGTCTTCTTGGAATTTAATTTGGTCCTCCACATTGTTATTGGAGAAGTTGAAAATGAGTTGTGTGTCGTCCGCATATGATGTTAACTGGATCTTACGTTCCCAGGCCATCAAGGCCAGGGGGCGGACGTACACATTGAACAATGTGGGACTGAGCGCAGACCCCTGAGGCACCCCACATTCAAGAGGGAGCTTGCTGGATGAGTACGGCGGGGCGTGCACCTGGAAGGAGCGGTCAGATAGAAATGACGCAAACAAGTCTAGGGCCGTTTCCCTGACTCCGATCTCCCACAGTCTCTCAAGTAGTATCTTGTGGGAGACCGTGTCAAAGGCCGCACTCAAATCCAACAGAACAAGGATAGAGGTTGTGCCCATGTCCAGGGAGGCCCTTAGGTGTTCTGTGACTGTTAACAGGGCAGACTCCGTA